>NC_056607.1:10400517-10700517 GCF_018340385.1 Cyprinus carpio | reverse complement strand
ATGCTTGTAATAACCAATTTCATCATTAAGACGTTTTCAACTTTAAACTGTTGCTTCCTGCGAACCCATAATCCATAATGCCACTTCCTCCAGTGAAAAAAGTCATATAGTCTGAGTCAGTGGAGAAATATGCACAGATCAAGCATCATTTACAAGAACAAGTAAACAAATATGTCAGTGGACTTTGATTTGAGAGGACAGCACCCATTCACTGCAGAGGATCCATTGGTAATCAAGTGATGTAATACAAATTTCTCTTGGGTGGCCTGAGAATGAGTACATTTTAAGCTAATTTTCATTTTTGGGTGAACTATTTCTTTAAAGCATTTTTATTTTATTATTGTTTTTTTTTTTTTTTTTAGTTTAAGATATAGATTATTTATTGATCGACAAATTTCGGGCCTATCATTCATTTCCAACTTTAGATTCAAAAGTTGCATAACAACATTGATTATCACTCTTCATGCATGTCGAAATTAATGCATGTGTGTTGCTCCTATAATTGCTGAATAGAATAACACAATAGAACCAAAAAGAAAGAGAGGATGTTGTTGAACACAGATACAGGGCAGCTGGTCTGTTATCACTGGTTCTGTTGAAAGCACTTCACATCCCAAGCAGATTGTGAGTGTTGATGTGACAGCTCTCAGAAGGGTCAATTGTGTGCTTGGAGTGGGCTGAAAACACAGGCAGGACCTCCATTACTGCACAATGTAAGACGTCTATTGTATGAAGCCCCAATTGCGGATACTTATGTTTTGTTTTGCAATTTAAACATTCATAATAAGCAATTCATGATTGTGCATCACTGAGGTTTTAAATGAGTTCTTGTCAATTATTAAGTAGGGAGGACAGGGGAGTGTTGTAACATGCAGTGAGTTGTAACACAATCTGTTTAACCATTCAGAAATGTGCTACATGGTGCTTGCCTTCATTATCATATGTGACTAGCACCCTCCTAAAGTAAAATTTGAAGATACTATATTGACAAACTACATTTGGTATGTTGTTATTGTCATGTGACCTACCAGTGTCGCTTCACTGCCATTCACAAGGCTTCATGGGATAGTAAAGTGTCCATGAATGTGCACTTCAGAATCTCAGTGGTAGTAGTAGGTCATTGGGGTACTTTTCACCTACTATTTTTTGAATGCTATGAATTTAGAAATTTTTTTACATGCTGTTTTCGCCTGTTGTATAGTATGGAGGTAGGCATATTCAAATGCAGCATCTGTGTAGATCTATAAAGAATGTACAGGAAAAAAAAACTGTCTGTGCTGAATTAAATATTTTTAAATATCTTGTGTGTTCAAGGCTCGCAAAATTTCAAAATCCCTGGCAGCCCTTCAGGCAGGTACTCTTGAGATTTTGGGAGCCCAAAATGTAATTAACTAGACCAAATAAAAAAAGACCTTTATTTAAAAAATAAACACATATAGAAAATAGGAGTTTAATAGGAGTTTAAATGTCAATCAAAAATATATTTAATAGACAAATATCAACAAATATGAAGGAAGGAATTTACAGGCTATCTGCAGAATTTGTAAAAATAAATTTAAAGGGATACTTCACCCCAAAATGAAAATTTTGTCATTAATCACTTACCGTACACTTAGCTTTTATGGGTTTGGAATGACATGGGGGTAAGTGATTAATGACAAAATTTTCATTTTTTCATTTTATGACCCATTTTAAGAGCTGCACAAGTAAAATGAACAGCGTATGAGTGGTGTTGGACAATGTCTATGGTAACATACAGTATTGAGCCATACAATTACATGATTTACAGTTCAGATACAGGTTTTCACAAAACAGCATTTCAGCCTTTAGACCATTTTTATGAAAAGGGATAAATCAAGCATATAAATTATGTCAATTTAAAATTTATAAATATTATTGTCTTAATTGTTTAGATTTTTAGAATGCACATTAACTTCTTTCTCATTTACAACTCTATGTGTTTGCTGCATAAAACATGAGTTGATATTTGCGTTGATCTGACCACAAACAGCAAGAAAGGCTTGTTGGAAATGCTAATTTATTCTCTGCCATGAGGTTGCGCTTTAGGAGCGTTGAAATATTGCGGTTTCCCCGGTAACAAATAAAGACATCCACGCTGCGTTTTGACTTGAAACGTGCAGTGCTTATATTTATTCAACGAAATCATTGCCTTTTGAAGTTTAATACAGCCGCATTGCGACTCTTGTCTTTCCGTCACCAACTGTTAGACTTCTTGCAATTATATTTAAGACATTTCTTATAACATTTAACATATGTAAAACTTTTTATGGCCTTAAGTTTGCTACTACTTACTTTAGGAGTTTTTAAGGACCCGTGGGAAATCTGCATTTAAAATAGCCCGCCGGGCAGAGTGCTGATACATTTTGGTAGCCCGACTGGAAAACACAATAGCCCCGGGACGTCGGGGTTATGATTTTGCGAGCCCTGGTGTTTATCATTTTGAATTAAACTGCTTGGTGGGTGGAATAGTTATTTTGAGCAAGTCAATTCTTGATTACCACAATAAATTCATGCAAAAAATTTAAAATGTGAGTTTTCTAAGTTTTAACAATGTAATATGATACTAATTTACAGTTTATGAAAAAGTACTAGTTTCTAGACAAGAACAGACAAGTATAGGAATGTTATATTAAAGTTTGATACTTATCAGCACATGTAGTTACACATTTAAACAAAATGTTAACAAATAATTAAACTTAATGCACTTCCTGGTCTTTGTACTTAGAAAAGTGTTAGTTCACACAAAAATGAAAATTCTGTCATAAATTATTTATATATTTATTTATTATTTACTCATGTCATTCCAAACTCGTAAGACCTTCGTTCATCTTCAGAACACAAGTGAAGATAGTTTTGATGAAATCCGAGAGCTTTCTGACCCTGCATAGACAGCAATACAACTACCACATTCAAGGCCTAGAAAGGTAGTAAGGACGTCTTTAAAATAGTCCATGTGACATCAGTAGTTCAACCGTAATTTAATGAATCTTTGAGAATACTTTTTACGCTGAAAGAAAACAAAATTTTGACTTTATTCAACAATTTCTTCTCTTCCCTGTCAGTCTTCGACACACGTTCACAAGAGTATCACGATGCATGCATGTGGATATGTTGAAGCAGGAGCTGGCATTCTGACGTAGAACCCAGATATGCTGTGCCTTGTTTACAAGCAGAATAAGATGTAAACATGTCTGAAGATTTTGACAGAGATGATGACTTGCAATCTTTTGCCCAGCCTTACTTAAGCCCTATTCTGATGGGATTAGTTTTACATGGAAAGGTGGGGTAAAGTATTATTACCAGAGCTTCTCAGTTATTTTAGACCCGTCCGAATGCGCCATATTAGTAATCATTACGGACAATGTCAGTAAAGATTACTGCAACCTTTACCTTCTATAAAAACGACCAGAGAAATAACCTCAGGTAATACTCCAGTGCGAATAGACCAGCAGTAAAAATATATGTAAATATTCCATCATTTCCTGTAATTTTTAAGAAGCTTTCAGTTGCGTTCTAGGCGGTGGGACAAATCAGTCGCATCATGACGCATACCTTTTAAAAAAAGGTCTAAAGCACTTGTCAGAGGCATGAAACTTTTGCTTGCATTAGGTAAGTGCCTATTGGTGCAGAGCGGGGGTGGCTTCTGGAGCTCCAGCCCTCCAGCCCAGAATCTTTTGGGTTTGTTAATAGTTTTGTCAAAAACATCATTTTTCAATGCATATCATACAGAAATATTTAAAACGGTTTAATACTGCTTTCCTGCAGGATTGGTAAAATGTAACGATAGGCAGGTAATGGCGATGCATAAATCGAGTTAGCCCTCCCACTTCTGATAGTTTTACTGAGATTTCTAATCCCGTGTGAATCGGCCATTAATATAATAGATGTCCTGTGGTAAAATTACATTACCCCATCTACACCTGTAAAACTAATCCCGTTCGAATAGGGCTTTATTCGATCCAGAATATACAGACAGTGAACTAAGAGAGGTGGATGTTCTATTTCAGAACGCCAGCTCCTGCTTCATCAGATCCACATGCATGTATCATGATACTCTCATGAACGCGTGTCGAAGACTGACAGGGAAGAGAAGAAATAGTTGAATGAAGTCATTATTTTTGTTTTCTTTGAGCACAAAAAGTAATCTCGTAGCTTCATAAAATTATGATTGAACCACTGATGTCACATGGACTATTTTAATGATGATACTAAGGATACTACCTTTCTGGGCTGGTAGTTGCATTGGTGGAGGGTCAGAAAGCTCTCGGATTTCATCAAAAATATTTTTGTTCCAAAGACGAATGTAGGTCTTACAGATTTGAAATGACATGAGGCTGAGTAATTAGGGCCTGAGCACCAATGGTGTGTATTTTCATTTTTGGGTGAACTAACTGTTTAAGATGTCTCAATGGTGTATTTCGTATTATGGTTCAGTTTGGATGAATTTGGTTAATTTCAGCAGGGCTACAATATTTTTTAATATTGTATCATGATTGAGGTAAATATGAAAATCAAAAATGATAGATCATGTGAGGAACGTTTATTTGTTTATCTATCAGTCATAGTTGTATTGTATTGCATTGTGTACTCTTCTGGTATGAGCTCCATATTTCCCCTATATAATACTGTATGAGCTGTAAAAGCCTGATGTATCAGATATGATACTCATATTTTGTCTTAAGGTTCCATTTTTAAAAAAAAATCATATGTCAGGCTTTACAGGGTCAGCAAGTCATTATTTCTCACAATTAAAATGCTTTAATTCACTTTAAATGATTGGATTTGATGGAATGTGACACCAATTACAACACCGTTAATTCTCGCCAAGTATGCTGCAAGTCAATGAAACATTGTCTGTCTCTACTCAACCAATAGTGTTATTGTTAAAGAGGAAATGAATGCCAAGTATCCTTTGTCCTGAGACCTTGGATGTGATTGGGGGTCACTTGATGTTGTCAGCTGAGCTTTGGCATCCGATTGGTCACTCGGGTTCATCAGAGGTGTCAGCAGTATATAGATTTGCCATCTGGTCACGGTGACATCCCCTCTCGATATTCTGCTCTAATCATGTGACTCAAGAGAAGAACATCAGGGAAGACAGGAGAGGGTGTCCCTTTGTTTGGGGCTGGTGTGTGGACACTGGCACAGAATGGCGTTTGATGGGCCGACCGAAACGATATCCCCTGTTTGGACCACTGTAACTCTCTTCCATTGTTGAAGACATGCCAACATGTGGAGGCTTCCCTCATCTGCCGAGCGCCTGACTGACCCAACACTGCCTCAGTGTTCTCCTCGATGCTCAGAGTCACACAATAACTTCCTAACAGCGAAACATGCCCCTATCACCGGAAATGGCAGTTGTGGGAAGAAAGTGTGACGGTCACAACCTTTGAACCTAGTGAACTCAAGTAAAATAAGGCAGATTCTTATTGAAGATCGAGCCTATTTTCAGTAAGCAGGATATAATTACTCTAACTTGATTGCTCTAGATATTAATTATGGTACTTACAGAGTGAGTACTTTTACTTGCTATCACTTTCTCAATGCTTCTAGCCAACAGACACAAAAGTGAATGTCATAGCATTAAATAATAAACTATCAACTAAGGAAATTTTTTTGAAACTAAACATTTTCACATAAAGATTTTAAATTATGAAAAAAACAAATAGATACAATGATGACAAAAAAGTCATTCTACACACTTTCTGATTGTAGTAGATTGTTTCCAACTTTTTAATTAAATTTAATTAGGGTCAGCTACCCATAACACAATGAGGATCTTGTCATGTTAGGGTCAGCTACCCAAAATGGAATCTGTGAATGATTTTCAGTTTCTTTATTGTAACTGTTTCTTTAGAGTTACAACAAAAAACAACTTCAATTATCAACTTCGGTGCAGTCAGGCAGTAGTATCTAATCTCTGCGTTTCTTATGGCCTCACATGCTCTCATTCTTCATGCCATCATCTTATACAATCTGGATTAATGTGACAGCTTGCCAGCACATAACTTCTTTCTTCCCTTTTTTCCTGACATTTATTTATTTATTTACAGCTTAGTAAAGTAATGAGATCCCTCATGTTAGTCACACTTTTTAATCTGTCCCTTCTCACTGGATAAGGCATTATTCATCACACAAGGCCTTATTCTTAACTTTAAAAAGCCCTATAGTATCTCACCATTTACAGCATTTACACCTGCAGTAACTGTAAATAGATAAGAAGAGTGTGAAATAAGACATGATCGGCTACTGAAGACAAAGAACTAAATTTCACAGTATTTTACTTAATTCAGAATATCATTTTTTAGAATGATAAATATCATCTGTTATTAATGGCTCTGTACCAACACCTAGTGTGCTGCTTTGCTGTGTACTATGTACAAAGACAGCTACCTTCAAAGGCAGCATCCCAAATGAACTGGAACCTCAGTAACTAATTTGAAACTTTATTCACAAGCAGCTAATATAAAAATAAAAGTAAAGTATAGAAATGTTCACAAAAAAGGTAAAAAATAAATATTAGCTAAGAGCAAAGTTTAATTCTAATATTAATATGATCTGATATATAATTTTTCATTTAAATATTTTAAAGAAATATATATTTTTTCAGTCTTAAATGAAATGAAAATCACTGTCATTTTACTTAACAGACATAATTAAAGCAGATGACTATGTCTACTACAGTACATCTTTTTTTCCTGTCTACTAGAACATGTGTCCGCCGTGTGAGGCAAGCCATTGTAAGTGGTGTGGTTTTAATCCTGTGCTTGGTTTGTGCATGTGTGATGTTAACTCCACTACCTGTGGCGATCTCAGTGTGGTAACCTGAGCAGCCCCAACAGGATGTGGAGCACAGGCCTATAAATAAATCACATTTGCAATGAGTCACTCGCCACGCTGCCTCCGGGGAAAGAGACACAGAAAGCGTTGGGGGTGGAAATGGGAGTGAAGGAGAGTTGGGGAGGAAAAAGAGGCCAGGCGAAGCTCATCATATATGATCAGCCAATGCCTGATGCCTGTGACGTCTCCAACCCCTCCACTGTGGCAGCCGACATGAAAAAACTCTTCACCAGGATCTGACAGATTCATTCTGAGCCTGAAGCTTCTTTTCGAGATAAGAGCGAGAGTGTTTGCTTGGGATGAATGAGATCTGCTAAATCTCCCTGCTGCACTGGAAGCATGTGACGTACTTCCATGTGACAATCGTCCCCTTCTTGAGATGCACCTGCATGCATGTTTTTTCACCATTCAATAAGGCTGTAAAATAATACAATTATTTTATCTATTATGATTATTAAATTAAATTTATTGCAGTAAATGTATTATGCAATAATACTACAGTACTGTAAAATCAAAAGTAGTATTTTATAAAAAAAAAATGTTTATTATACACTGTAAAATCTTATTTCTGTCATTTTCAGTTGTTAAAATGCTAAGCTTTTAATTTTGTCTGTCTTTCAGCATCTCAGCCTTCGCTATAAAACTATCGCATTAAGCCATATAACGATATTGATTTTATTTTTATATATCGTACAGCTCTATTATGAACCAATTATATTATGGTTAAAATTAAGCAGAATTTTCCAAAAGAACAATGTCTCCATCAGCAATATTGAACACCTAATACAGACACTCAGTTACTGAAACTGTCAACTGAATTTTGCATTTTTATCATGACAATCAGAAAATATATTTTCATTCTTGATGCATTTGTTTATGTGTTGTTTATGTATCCGTCCCCTGTGCAGATGACTGTTATCCACACACTTCAGCATTAGCCTTGGCAGAATGTCACTGGATCACAGGATAAACGGTGTGATGCTAGCACTATACATCCCTGCTTGTCACATGACTGAGTGTGAATGTTTTATGCTATTTTTGACAGCAAATGGAGACTCTGGATATTTATCCTGCAGTCAGGCGAGCATGATCCAGTTTTAATCCAGTTTAGCCCCTGTGTGACAGCTTTGAAAAATCCAACAGATTCTGCACTTGTGTGAATGTGTGTTGGATTGTGTTTTTGGAGTATGACTCATTAAAACATTGCTGTATTAGCTGCTCTCCTAAAATAGGAGAGAAATGTCGTCGTCAGAGTCTGTTTAATCCCCTTCATTTCTCCTGTGGAAGGAAGTTGTGTATGATTATACAAACTGACAGATATTAAAGAAATAATTCACTCTGAATTTAAATTCAGGTTTAAAACGAGAGTGAGTAAATGATGACAGAATTTTCATTTTGAGGTCTAACCCTAGGCTAGGCTTATTTTTTATGTTTATTTTTTATTTTTTTTTTTATTATATATTTTTTATTTCTTATTTATTTTTATATTGTAATTCATATTATAAAATAATATATAATATACACTACCAGTTAAGAGTTAAGATTTTGAACAATAAGATTTTAATGTTTTTAAAATAGTCTCTTCTGCTCACCAAGCCTGCATTTATTTGATCCAAAGAACAGCAAAAACAGTCAAATTTAAAAAATGTTTTTAGTATTTAAAATAACTTTTTCTATTTGAATATATTTCAAAATGTAATTTTTTCCTGTGATATCAAAGCAGAATTTTTAGCATCATTAGTCCAGTCAAGTGATTCTTCAGAAATCATTGTAATAAAAAAAAAAAAAAAAAAAAAAAAAAATATATATATATATATATTATTATAATAATTATTATTATTATTATAATTAATATGTTGAAAACAGCTGAGTAGATTTTTTTTCAGGTTTCTTGGATGAAACTTGAAAAAAAATCTACTCAGCTGTTTCAGAAGAACAGCATTTATCTGAAATAGAAATCTTGTTTTGAAAATTTGTGTGCTTTTTGTTTTGTTTATAGAAAATCTTACTGGCTTTCTGCAAGGGAAGAGCCCCTTCAATTTCCCCAGTACATTAAACTGAAACAAGTCTCAAATATTATGTTGTTTTAGTAAAACCTGATTCATTTTTCTTGGAATAGGGTGAATTTGTCAGAGTACAGTTAATCTGAGATTATAATCCAGATGGTAGGGTGGACAGAGGGTTGTTCGCAGCAGTTCCAAATCCTTCATCAGTTAATTAAAGACCTGGGGCTTTTGACTGAGCAATTAGCCTGGATATTACAGTGCAGGTTTAACGAAGTGAATAGCAGAGGTGTGTGAGTATATGTCAGAGATACATGCAGCTGGTATGTCTGTAAGTAATCACACAGCAGGGATCATTTAAGAGAGTGGGACACCAAACCACGTACACAGCTCACGCACATCTGAAAACTGAGGGGAAACATTCCAGAGCTGTGTAAACCTCTGGGGCGAGTGACGTCCTAATGCAGCTCTGCCCACGTCACTGATGCCGTGGAGTTGCATCAGCTGTCTTACTAGTCTTGCTGTGTTAAGGGGGTGCTAGATTTTTCTTTCTACGTTTTTTTTTCTCATCTTTCTTTCAGACTCACTTCATCTCATTTTGTCTTTCAGTTCACTTTTGTAAATACGATTCTGTGGTTTATGGAGACAAAGAGATGATAACTCTCACGATGTTTGGGTTATCTTAGGACTGCTTCACCCTAGAAAATCATGCTGTGCCCGCATTAAACACTGCTCTCATGTCCCCAGGAGAAATGTACTACTATTAGCACAGTACTGTAGGTGCACAAATTACTTTTCTAATAAAAAAATTAGTGATCAAATAAAAAAAAAATACTTTTATTCAGCAAGGACTTGACCAAAAGTGGCATTAAAGACATGTACTGTATGATGTTTTAAAAGATTTCAAATAAATGTGTGAAAAAAATCATATTTTCCACAAAAATGTTAAACAGCACAACAGTTTTCAACACTGAAACAGTGCAATTGTTTTTTTTTTTTTTTTTGACCAACAAATCAGCACATTATAGTGATTTCTAATGTAACGTGACACTAAAGAGTAAGTGGAATAAGGAATAAATTGCATTTGAAAATATATTAAAATAGGAAGCAGTTATTTTAAATTGAAATAATTATTTCACTGTTGTATTTTTAATTAAATAAATGGTCAGCATTAGAGTCTAAGAATGGATACTTTATCAGACTGCATAGCAACATCCTGACAACCACCCACAATAATCTTACATTTTCTTCTTGCTCTAATCCATTCCTAATCACACTCAAATTTTCGCTGCCGTTGAATTCCGTGACAGAGAGGGATGAACCAGTCTTAATAACAGTAATTTATGGACACTTAGGCTGTTTTTAAGGAACACTGATGTGTCTCTGCAGCACTTCTAATAAGTGCTTTTCACAGACACAGAGCTAAATCAGCTCCTGACAACACCACATCATGTCACGACAAATGCAGCGCTCTTGTTTTTTTGCATGTGACTGTTCGAAGTCACGCAGACATAATGAGTACAGATGAGCATGTCCCAGCCTCTTTTTGAGAACATAGGACATTGTTACGTCAGCAGGGAGTCGATGTTATTACTCTTTGGAAGTGTGCGTCTGTACAAGCGAGTTTAGTCTCAATGCACAATTGAAAGCAGGCTGTGTGGAGTATTTAATCCATGAATAAACTTCTCATTATTCAAGAAACTTAAGCTATGACCCAGTTGGCAAAGCTGTTTCTTTCCCAATGTGTTTAGGAGCTGCCAGATATCGGAGAAAACAAATTCTGTTTGTGTTTTTCAGACCCGGTTGAAAGTCGTCACATGTTCCGGCGCAGAGTAAACACAGCTGCTATTATGCGTTTGAATATGCGACAATGGGACCTGTTGCGATTAACTCAATTGACTCCGCCCAAAGGCTTGAACTACTCCGGCCAATCACGTGTAACCATCTATTTGGTTGGGTGTCTTTCTGATTAGCGCAGTGCATGACGGACAGGCTGGTTCTCCATTCAGCATCTTGGCACAGACCTCTGCCCCCATCATAGGTCCGCTTCCTATTTCATGAGACATTCCCAAATTTAAGGTTCACAGTTTTTTTGAATCAGGGAGCCCGATGGATTACCTTTTCAGCCCTTCGAGTGCTCTGGCGAGTTTGAGCCGAGGAGGCCCCACTGGTATAATGACGCTTGGCACAATCACCCTTCTGTTCCTCCAACCCTGTTCCCAGGAAACCACAGAGCATGCACAATTGCGTACCGCGCTTTGCTGCCCAACCACATTGCTCTTGGCGTGGCTGCGCAGCAAGCCGAGTAACGTGGCATCTCGCTGGATCAACCAGAGTTTATCTTCCCAGAGTTCACATCGATTCGTTTTCTGCTCGATTATTAATTCACGTTTGTGGGGCGTAGCGAGGGAGCAGGAGGATAAAAAGGGGGAACTTGAGGTCAAGCATGAAGAGAGCATGACTTTTATGTTAAGCTTCTCCTAATTAAAAGCAAAGGAATGGGAAGAAAGCTGTAAAAAAAAAAAAAAAAAAAAAAAGTGAGATGAATGGACAAAGAGGGCCAGAACTGGTTCTGAGCTGGTCATAGCTGGTTCTGCTGGCTTTCATGGCATTCCTCAATGGGCCCGCTGGTTTGGAGTGTAGGTTCCCTCCCCTCCTCTTCCCCTCTACTTCTGTTTATGCTTTGTAGCTAATGTTATACTAGGGCTCAGTCCTTTCAGACTAGGATTGGGAATACCAGGGGCCAAATGGGAGCCTGGAGACGCATGTCAGCTTGTGCTTTCAGGACTCAGCACGCCAACAGGTCCATCATAAGCAGCCACAGGGAGTCAGGCACCAATGAAGGCAGGAAGAGACCACAAAAACAGCTATAGAGACATCAGGAGCCATATAGTGAAAGGAGGAAAGCGAGAACAACACCACTCAGTAGAGTCAGGAAAGTGAAGACTTATTCAGTTGTATGGTACCACTGCAAAAGGTTACTGGTTGTTTTGCAAAGTTCATTTGGCAGTGGCAGAGGTTTGATGGAGCTGTTTTGTCATGCAAGAAGTAAGAAACATGAGAGAAATACAGAGAAGCCTGTCTGTCTGTAAGGCCTATAAAGGCCCTATATATATAAATAAACAGACTCTTATTACAGCTATATAAATGTATTAGATTTTTTACATTTATTTATTTTTTAACACCATGTCACCCCAGATGCCAGGTGTCAAAAAGAGTTTATTGCAAATCCATTTGTCCTTTGTGCCACACGTGTTAAGCCCTAAACCCACTACATGATTTTTGGCTGTCACAGATCGTGAAACAGTTGTGGCGATTTATGTGATCGTGGCTCCTAATCGGTGGTCCTCTGTCGTAGAGTGAGATTGTGAGGTTCAAAGAAGGCCGTTGTCACAGTGTCGCGACCAAAGATAGCCTACGATATAGCATGCTTATCGCACAGTGTGTTTGCTGTTACGATCCATGTTTACTGACCAACCAATAAAAATTTGACATGAAATTAACGCGACATGGCGCTAAAACATAAAACTGCTTACCTCAAGCTCTTATCCCTTCCTCTTTCACTGCTTCCAGTTTTTTTTTCAGCACACATAAAAATACAACTGCTAAAGTGTGATCTATCATGCTCTTTTTGTTTACCACTGGCGCATGCTGATGACGTTTTATTCTACTATAGTAACGTGCATCATATCGCACAAGTCAATAGTTGTCATCATCGGACAGTCTACATGCATCTCGTGGCCAGTTTTATTAGATCCAAGTCCCACAGTGTGACATGCAATGATCTTATAAGATTGCTAAAATCGTGCAGTGTGTTTTGGGCTTAAAAGGTACTTTGAATATGGCAAAAATAGACCAGGGAATCAGTTTACTGTTGGAAATTTGTCTTTATAATCAGTTCTGTTGTATTTGGTTGTGTGGTACCGCTAGCATCCGGTGTAGAAGTAAGTCTCCTTCCTTTTATTCAAATTTGAATTGCAGTTCTGCTTTAAATTCATTTCAAATTTTGGAATTGAATTGGATTGATAAAGTTACCTTTAAATGCCTGTGGCTTTAAACCAAATGGGGTATTGTTGAAGTAGCATTTAAGAAATATATTCAGTTTAACTAACTTTTACTAACTAGAAAAATTGTCTTCAAACTCTTCAAATTTCAGAAAGCAACAACCTTAAATTGAACTTGTGTAGATGTTCATGTACCTACGTAGAGTGTGTTTCAGGCATTGAGGTTCACATCATATCCTATTTCAAGGTCTTACATAATACTTCACTGCTCCATTTTACACAGATTAACATATCATGTGTCCTTTAAACAAGCTGGGATTAATATGCACTGTTTTTGCATCCTTTTCTTATAGGGAAACAAGGGACCGACACAAAGTTTCTCTATAGATCTTCCTCTCTCACACACACGCACACTTTAAGGCCGAGAATAATCGTTCTGAAAGCATGGAGCCCGCCGAGATGAACACTATCCCCAACGGGAAGGGGCACGGAGCTGGTGAGGTGACTGCAATAAAAAGCCAGTCAGAAGATGCAGCTCAGTAAGTATTCGCTTAAGGGTGCAATATAATGTCTCTCTGGTTAAGGATAGTTTATTGTGAGTCATCCAATGTGTATAGATTTAGTAATACAGTTTCAGTTGGTATAAGCTTTATCATTGAATCTATCCTTCAGTCTATCTTAGGGGTGCCTTAAACTTTATATATGTTTAGTGCTTATATACAGTATGTGTGAACATTAGTGTGTGTTTTTGCAGTATCTTCCAGCTAGCATTAAAGCATCCAGTCATGTCATCTTAATAAGGTGAAGCCTGTCTGTCATCACAGTCCTAAATGTCACTGAACAGCACAGTTCAGACATCACTGAGCACATTCAGTAGCACTGATGTCATGATCTCACGTTCAAAGCTCCAACGTGTCTGTGATTGTGTAGATGTTTTTGTGCAAATTAATGTGTATGGATGTTTCTTCAACTACAGGAACTTTTTATGTGAAAACAACAGATTTTTGATTACAACTAACTTTGTTCTTTTGGTTATATTAAAGGATTAGTTCACCCAAAAATGAAAATTCTGTCATTAATGACCCTCATGTCGTTCCAAACCCGTAAGACCTCCGCTCATCTACGGAACACAAATGAAGATATTTTTGATGAAATCCGAGAGCTTTCTAACCCTGCATAGACAGCAATGTGAACGTGTCAGTTGAGTTGCTGTCTGCGCACAGCCTGAAAGCTCTTGGATTTCATAAAGAATATCTTAATTTGTGTTCTGAAGATGAACGGAGGTCTTACGGGTTTGGAACGATGTGAGGGTGAGTCATTAATGACAGAATTTTCATTTTTGTATGAAGTATCCCTTTAAGGTCACATTAAAATACTACATACTGTAATTGTTTTACCCTTTTCTCAGACCTAGACAATCAAATCTTTTAATATGAAAATCACCATAAAAACATAATCTGTTATTAACTGTTTAAAACTTTGATGATCTACACATGGATAAAATTATTGTCAACATTTATTTTGTTAAAATTATATCTTTAATTAAAATTAAAAATTGTTTTAAAATTTAGTTACATTTAAATTATATTTTTACACAAATTAATACAGTCCCACAATTATGCCATCATTTCTATTAGAATACAACTAAAATGTTTCAACTAATAGTTTTTTTAAAGTTAATGCACTCTATAAAGAAGACAACAGTGAAGAGCCTTTAAAAGTGTCTTTTAAGGTAATTATTTATTTCTTTGCAAGACTTAAAAGTGCCCATAGTTGAAAAAAACCAACAACTGTATGTTCTTTTATATGCAAAACAAAATCACTCTGCATGTAGAAGAACTGCTTGCATTCACAAAAGCAAATGAAATATTTCTCTACTAGACATCACTTTCTCCTTGTTGCCACATGCCTTCAGTAGTGTGTTTATCTATGGGTGTCTTCATCATGATTTCCCTGTCTCTTGTGCTTTCGTGGATGCGGCTCCAACACTGCTCTGTAGGGAACTTGTACCAAATAGCACTGAAAATGCCAGGTATGTCATGCAGAGAGCAGAATCACTAACAAAACAGTACTTCTCTGCAGCTGCACATCATGCACCTGTAAATAAAGCAAAGCACCCACTTTAAATCAGTGTTTTGGTGGCGTTAACCCCTTTAGTAAGTTATCTGTGTTGCACTGCCAGCCAATCCCTCACAGGTGTTATGTGTGTCTTTAGTACTGACAGAACTCCAGGTAATGTAGAGGCAAACCTGGCAGAAAGCTCAGAGTTCCTGTCCAACGCAGATGACAAGAAAACCCCTCACTTCACGGATGTAAGTTGAGCTTTTGGTAAGATTTCATGTATGTCAAATTTTACCTGCGTGTCAGGATCATAATATTTTTCAGATGTGAATGTGTGGACTCTGTTTTTCTTTTTAGTTTGAGGGAAAGACTTCTTTTGGGATGTCTGTCTTCAACTTGGGAAACGCCATCATGGGAAGTGGAATTCTGGGATTAGCGTATGCAATGGCTAACACGGGCATTGTCCTCTTTGTGTAAGTTACAGTTTTAGGTCAAACTCTATGCATTCAGATTGTAGGAAATGGCTTAATGGAGAATAGATTAATAGAATTAATAAAATCATTATGCATTTGATAGCATCCTAAACCACTCTGTGGTGAAACATTAGAGTCAGAATTGATTGTTTTTACTGCTGATCAAACATAAAATTTTGATATTTTATTCAGAATGAAAGCCATTGTCATTCTTGCTGAATATGTGTCCTAATGAGTTTATTGTGGTGTGTATTAATCATGCTGTTAAACCAGTATAATTGATGATATTAATGAATGCTTGTGAAGTACTTGCTTTAACATGCACATCCTTTAAAGGATTAGTTCACTTCCAGAATAAAAATTCCTGATAATTTACTAACCTCCATGTCTTCCAAGATGCTCATGTCCTTCTTTCTTCAGTCGAAAAGAAATTAAGGTTTTTGAGGAAAAGTTGTTTCAAGATTTTTCTCCATATACTTCAGTGGCAGCCAACGGGTTGAAGGTCCAAATTACAGTTTCAATACAGCTTCAAAGAGCTCTATACAATCCAAACCGAGGAATAAGGGTCTTGTCTAGTGAAACAATCAATCATTTTCTAAAAAAAAATACTTTTTAAACACAAATACTTGTTGTGCACTAGCTCTGTGATGCTCGTCCGTTACTTTATGCATTACATAATCACGTTGGAAAAATCACACACGGTTTATTTGTGTCCTTCAGTTTAAAAAGGTAGAGTAGGAGGAAAAACTTAATCTTATTTTCTACTCCCAACTTCAAAATTGTCTGATAACTTTGTTTTTCCTTTTTTGTAAAGGGTGTTTGACTTACTTCTTTGAAAGTACTGGCTCGGTACGTCTGCCTACGTCACGCGCGCCTGATTACATAATGCGTGAGGCCAAGCTAGTGCAAGATGAGCATTTGTGGTTAAAAGTATATACATTTTAGTTTTTTTAGAAAATGACAAATTGTTTCACTAGATAAGACCCTTATGCCTCGGCTGGGATCGTGTAGAACCATTTCAAGCTGCACTTAAACTGCAGTTTGGACCTTCAACCCGTTGATCCCCATTGAAGTCCACTATATGGAGAAAAATCCTGCAATGTTTTCCTCAAAAATCGTAATTTCTTAATTTCGTACATCTTGGATGACATTGGAGTGAGTAAATTATTAAGAATTTTTTTTATTCTGGAAGTGAACTATTCCTTTAATAAGGAGATTCTGGACCCCTTCTTTTTTTGACATTTTGATTTTGATTTTTTTTTTTTTTGAAAGAAAGAAAGAAATGAATACTATTATTCAGCAAAATGTATTACAATCTCACAGCTTCCCTACAGTTTGTTATGATCTGTGTTAATTCCCGTTCTGTGAACTGGTCCTCCTGCTGTATTAATCCTCTAGTAAAGCAGCCTTTATTCGAAAAGTCAGATTGCCAGAGAGATTTGTTTCCTGATTGACCTTCAATAGAGCTGAGCGGGCTGTACCAGGACTCTCACTTTCCACGGGAGCTCCATGTTCACGCCAGCCACACTGTATTACTTTTGTGAACTAATGGTCTGTCGTCTACAGTAGTTATGATCTAATGGTCTGTGTTACTTAACGTGGGCTCTCTGCTGTGATCATGAAGATTAGGTTGTACATGCTTTATGAAAACCAGTCAGGCCTTTTAATCTGGGTTGAGGAATGTACAGAGGATTTTATATTTTTCTTTCTGAGAGGGCTTTGGGTTTGAGCTGTTCGGCGTGACTGGGGTTCTGTGATATCTGGCACATTTTCCATACTCCCGATTCTCTACATGTGGACCTGTCTGATCTGAGAGCAGTGTTTCTCCGGTGCTGATTGTGGCTTCGGGCTACTCATAAATCAATCCCAGACACAATTTAATAATGCAGCTACTATTCCTTTCAATAACGGTGCAGCTCTTGGGAATGAATTCATAAGGTTTATGGAAGTTTCTTAGACCTTGCTATGAGGAAATCATTGTGGAGTCTCTATGCTAGTATAAAAAGATTTTCTTAGTATTCCTGTGTTCCTGTATACACTGTATACACAGTGTTCCTGTGGCTCAGTGGTAGAGCATTGCGTTAGTAGCATGAAAGGTCATGGGTTTGATTTCCAGGGAACACACATACTGTTAAAAAAATGTATAGCCTGAATGCACTGTAAGTTGCTTTGGATAAAAGTGTCTGCTAAATGCATAAATGTAAATGTTGTATTCATCTGTATGCTTTTATGATGAGCATTTTGTACTGTATATACTATCATAAATTTTACATAGGAACATCTCTGCTGATTATTGTTGTATATGGTATATATAGATGAAGATTCTGAAATGTTGATGTTGGGTTTTGTTGAGATGTCACTTTGAATTTTGGCAGTGGTTCCCTAGAGGCGAGAGTGAATCCACGACTGAGAAATACACAACATCATAAAAAAGGATAATGTATGAATATCCAGTGTCATAAAATTAGTCTATTCTAGAGTTTAGGAATAGATACCAATAAACTCCCATCATCATATGTATTTATATATATTTGCTTCTATTTTTAAGAAATTTTAGGGGAAACATCTGGGACAATCTTATTACCTAAATTAGCCTAAACATATCTGGGGACTCCATTGATCGGCTTTGAAAGAGCAACTCTTTGTACAAAATAATGACAAACAAAAAAATCTTTGCTTTGAAATTCAGCTTCCTGTGGCTTACTGGGAAATGTTATTGCTCAAGGATATGCGTTTATTTCATGTTCCTGGAATTAAAAAGACATGTTTATGAGACAAGTCTCAAAACAGTGGGAGCAAGAATTGTGTCATACAAATTAAATATGCCAAAAAATGAACTGAATATCTAATATGATGATTTGTGGTAGCACCACGCTCAGTTAAATGTATATATATTCTTTCTCAGTTAAAATAATCTTTAGTAGCCTCAGTGACAAGAGTGCCGCTGGAGTCTCATTTAACAGTGTGTTTCTATTCATTCACTTTTTCCTCCATTTGCTGAAGATGTGTTTTTCCATTAATTCACAAACTGATGAAGCCGCTTGGATAAACGGCCTTTAATAAATGGAGAAACACGTCCAGATACTCAGGAATAAATTGTGTGAGATACTAAATTAACAGTAATTTGTCTTTAGGTTCTAATAAGGCGTTCTAGCACTGTAGCATTCAACACTGGTCTTGATCTCAGATTTAACACTCTTGAAAAAAAACAAAAAATGAAATGTTGCTTATTAATTTCATTCTGAGCTGAAATTAATCAACAGAAAAAGATTATATTAAATGAATAATATCGTTTTTGTATATTATCATTATATATATCATTACGTTCAAAAGTATGGAGTCAGTAAGATAATTTTTGAAATTATTTTAAGCAAGTAATTGATCAAAAGTGACACAAAAGACTTTAATAATGTTACAAAAGATTTCATTAGGGGTTCAAGCATGTAGCACTGTTACCCTATTGTAATTGTTAGAATGATCAAGGATCAGCAGTCTCCGCGTAAAACTGATCGTTCAGACCAAACTGTAAGTCGTAGAGACTTGAAACTTGGAGGGATGGAAGTCCTCACACCGTCTACAGCGTCACCAAGGCTCGCCCTAATCGGCCTGTTGGGGGCGCTACAGCGATCAAAAGTATGAAATCGCTCATAACTCCTAATACTACTTTTGTGAGCTAGTAGTCCTAGGTTTATCACCTGACTGGAACCGAACCAGTGCAGAAAGCTTCTCTGGACAGTGAATATCAATTATTATTATTATTTTTTTTTTTTTTAAAGTAGAGATTTTGACTGACTGTCACAAAGGGACGCTAAAACTTTTTAAGGGGCAGGGCCACTTTTACTAAAATGGTTATAACTTATGAACAGAATGAGATATTGTCGCCAAATTCTGAACACTTATGTAAGAGCTCAATCTGAGGTCACTTGAAAAAAAAATGTGGAGTTTGGCCACTTGGTGGTGCTATAAGAAGGAAAAAAAAAAAACTAAAAATGGCTACAACTACGCAACCATTTTCAAATGGTTACAAATCATGTACAGTACAAATCATGTTGTATTCTATTCATCCAAGTCATTTAAGACTCAAGTAAGTTAAGTGTTCCAAATCAGTCACTTGAGAGATTTCATTTCAGTTAGGAAGCTTTCGAAGGGAGCAGCTAGCTTTTGGAGCAGTTATAAATGCTAAATTAAGAACTTTTTTTGTCTTTTGGAGCTTGGATGAAACATCTCATCACAATCAGCTGCTAAAGACGATGATTAGATGCTGAACTGATCACATTCATTCAAGCCAGCTGCCTCCATTAACGCACTGCAGCTGGTGAACAAATCGCATGTTCTGTCTCTGATTTTTCAAACCTTTTTAACCTCACAATGTTGCCTCCTCCAGTGTAATTTGTTATGAAACGTAAGCGATTAGCTGTACTAGTTGTGCTCCACTTATTTAAATATGAGCGGAATGTTAGTCAAGGCTGAGAGTTTTTTTTTTTTTTAAATGCTGAATATCCGTTTCAGAGCTCATGTGAGTCAGGGCACTGCTGTTTCCAGTAGAACTGCACTCGTTGACTTCTCCTCCTGCAGTTCAGCCACGTCATTTGGAAAAAATAAGGAAAATGGAAGACGTGAGAAAGTGCGGAGTTGAAACTGAGTGCTTGGCAGAGGGTGGTTAGGCCTGGTCAGTATAGATGCCAAGACATTCTGGAACTAGGAAAAGGGACTAAACAGGACATTTGGATGGAGGAAAAAAGAGTCAGTAGAGCATATTTTGGGTTCCCAGCTTGAGATGTTTATCCAGATGTTGGCAGCTGGAGGGTGCCATTGCATTTATGTGCTATTTGTGATGTGCCTGTGATTATGATGTCTAGTATTTTTCCACCTTACTGAGACTATAACCTCTTTCCAACTCTAAGAATTAGGCCTGTTATATATATATATTTTTTCTATATTTTATGTCTTAATTAATATAACCATAGCATGTTTAGAAATTTAGATATACAATGAAATAGTTAAATTTTTTAAATTCTATTAAAATTATAAGTTATATATATATATAAATTATGTGTGTGTGTGTGTGTGTGTGTGTGTGTGTATATATATATATATATATATAAATATGTATATAAATATATATATATATATATATATATAGAATATATATATATATATATATATATATATATATATATATATATATATATATATATAAATAAACAAACTACAAATCTGCATGAAAGTATTCTGCTCATTTACAAAAATTGCCTAAAATTACCTAATTATTACCTAAAATACAGTTGTTGTTTTTTTTTTTTTTTTTTTTTTTACCCATAAAAATAAGAATGAAGCTTTTACAAATTATATTAATACAATATTTTTTTTTTTTTTTTACCTTACAAATGGTTTTCAAAAGCAAAAATGTTACGAAACTCGGATCATATTTTGGTAAAGTGATTTAATTCAGCAAGTATGATGTATACGGCAGTGCAATTATATTGTATGATTGATAGAAATTCCTTTTTTCATGATCAATGTAATTTCTTGTTTTTAACCTAGAATATTACTTTGTGTCTTGAGTGGGATTATCCCATGTGTGTGTTGATCCTACAAGCTTTCCATACTGTGCTTTTGAACCAAAGGCTGTTTTAAAGTACTCTATAAATATAACACCTAGCCATACTCAGACTTGACAATGACATTTGGTTCCAGTTGCAGTTAATTTGTCTTCTCTCTTTCAGAATTCTCCTCACTGTTATCGCTGGTCTGTCTGCATACTCCATTCACCTGCTGCTAAAATCTTCAGGCGTTGTGGGTGAGTATTTCATTACACTGACCCAGTACCAGTTTAAAGCTCTCCTCTGTCTCCTCTTTGCCCAGAGCTAAATTGAAGAGCTGGTTTAGATGGAGGTGCTAACTGATGTGACATTGCTCTCTCTGTTGGCTCAATGACCATCTGCCTCACTCCTCTGTGAGAGATTTTAATTGGCCAGAATATTTCTGTTGTGCATAAGGCTAAAAATAGCCAAGCGTCTGTGCTTGATCAATTATGGCTGTCATTGTCAGTGCTATATAAACTATAAGCCCATGGTTACATTGTTTCCCCAAACCACAAGCTTACCTTGAAAAACGAACAAACCTTACATATACCATGATATTACTTGCTGATAGTGGTTTTAATAAAGACTGTCAAATAAATGTTATAAAACAGAACCTGATTAATTTATTTATTATTATTCACATCTTTTTCCTTTGTTGTCAGGCATTAGAGCTTATGAACAACTGGGCTTCCGAGCCTTTGGCACACCAGGCAAGATGGCTGCCGGCATTGCGATCACCCTACAGAACATCGGAGGTGAGATTGTCGAACGTTACGTCTCAGGAGACACAATGTATTGCTTTGTGACCTGTCAAGGGCACAGCACATGTATACACCTCTGCAGAGAGAGTGACTAGACTTGGATAGATAGCAATGCCATTTGTTTAATATTTACACTCTAGGTCATCACAATTATTTTTTATTTCTTCATTGTCATGGTGACCTGTCCTCCCTGTTTCCTCAGGGCTGTACACAGGCTGTGTTCTATTTCACTACAAATAATCATAGTACAGTCTATCTGCTGATTATTATTGGAAATATAAATTATTTTCTTTAAAACAAATTGAATATTTTTATAGGCCATTCCAAGATTTCTGATAATAAGTTAATTATTTTTAATAAATATAAAGTAATTAAATGAATCTCAGTCTCAGGCCTGTTGTGTAACATGAATTTAAAGATGTATAACATGATTTTAGATAAGCTGAACTGTTACTTAATCTACAGTGATGTAAAAAGACTCTGAGCTGAGCTTGGTTGGCGTTTGGTGCATGTTTATAAAAACTAAAAATAGAACTGATTCTCTTCTTTACTGTGACATTTGCTTCCAGGATAATAACCACAATCCCCTGGAGTGGACGAATGCGTCCTGGATTAGGTTGTTTACTGTATGTGTGTGCATGTGTATGAATCTCACAGCCGTCCTCTCTCTCTTTCACCTCTCATAGCCATGTCCAGCTACTTGTACATAGTAAAGTATGAGTTTCCACTGGTTATCCAGGCTTTTCTCAAGGTGGACAATCCATCAGGGTGAGTACACATGTCTGTGCATGTTTTAAGTTGTGGTTTAGTTCTCAGAAAGCAACACCAATACATCATCTTGCATCTTCTTATTACCATGTGACCCGTTTCAAGCATGTTAGTGTATCAGCATACACAAAGACTTACTAGAAAGACAAATAAAACATGAGATCTGTGTCATTTCTCTAATTGGTTCTACTAGATAACAGTGGCGTTAAATGAAAAACAGATGAAGTCTCCTGCATCAAATGTTTCTCTTGAGAAAAAGAGCCAGTAATGTCTCATCTAAAGTCTCAGACTGTGTTTGTGATTAAACGTCTTCAGTGTTGGAATTTTATGAAGTTTTATTTAAATGAAACGCAATAAAAATTTCCTTTGAAGAGAAAAATGGTAAGAGACAGAAGGCAGTGTGTGGGCATGTCTAAACTAAAAGGCCAAAGGGGAAAACGGTCATTTGATTAGTTGAGTCTGTAAAAGCATCTCTTTCAGTGGTATTTATTTTTCTTTGTGTCAAATGCCAGCCTTTCATTGTGGGCATGAGGGTGTTAACGCTAGCCACCACATCAGTTTGGCCTCTGGTATTGATTACTGCCAATTTGTGTATGTGTGAGCTGTGCAGTTTCTCTCAGATCAATAGATCTCTGAGGATTTCTGAGTCACACACTAAAATCCTCTGGCACTATTGTGTGAAAGTGTGTGCATGTTAGAGAAGAACTATGATAGATGGACTAGATTTGATGAGAACAGGTTCGTATGCATGTGAAGGTCAGATCTCCCCTGACTATAACACTCGGTTGCCCAGCCAAGGGTGTATGTGTGTGTGTGACGGTCCGTGACGCAAGCCGACTGCAGATGCGATGATTGGAGCTCGGCCTGACAGAAGGCCTGTGCACACACTCTGGAGGACACCTCAAAAACTCCACAGAAACGACCTTTGGCTGCCTCATTTGAATTCCTCACCTCTCCAGGCGAGCGAGGAGGATCACGAAGCAGTAAACAGTGACTATTCATCTCAGTTTTAGCAGGCAGTGCCCATGAATCTACATGTGTGACAGTCTGTGTAAATTAACACCAGTAGGAAAGTTTAAAAAAAGATCTTAGTCATTGTAGACCATGACACAAATGAAAACAAGGAAGAAGGATGTGATTATATGCACAACAATTCAAAAGTTTGGGGTTGGTAAGTCTCTTATGCTCATTGAGGCTTAATTTATTTGATCAAAAATACACTAAAAGCTGTAATATTCTGATTTTTTTTTTTTTTTTTTTTGCAATTTAAAATAACTGTTTTCTAGTTCATTATATTTTAAAATGTTGTTTATTTCTGTGATGCAAAGCTGAATTTTCATCAGTCATTACACCAGTCTTCAGTGTCACATGATCCTTCAGAAATCATTCTAATATGCTGATTTGCAGCTCAAAAAACATTTCTTATTATTATCAGTGTTGAAAACAAGTTTGCTTTATTTTTTTTTAGTGCAAACCATGAAACACTTTTTTTTTTCAGGATTCTTCGATGAATAGAAAATTCAAAAGAATAGCATTTAATTTAAATAGAAGTATTGTGTAAAATTTGAAATGTCTTTACTGCATTCTTACTCAATAAAAGTATAAATATTTTTTTTTAAAAAACTGCTGGACCCCAAACTTTTGACAGCTGTATAAAGTAATATAAAGAATGTAAAAAAAAAATGTTTTTTAATTACATAATCGACAAGGCAACATATTTAATCTTTATTTTTTGTGAATTTTTAGATTCACAAATAGATAGATAGAAAAGTTTAAATGTCTCATAGAACCAACTAGATAGGCTACTTAACGTTTTAAGTTGAAGTGATTTTTTTTTTTACAGTCTAGATATTTTTGTTAGCAATTTTTAACAGCAATTTGGTCCTGATATGCGAATGATAGCAATGCAGATAAAAGACAGAAAGCTGTTCCATGTGTGAAAGTGGCTACTTCCTCCTTTCCTGTCTTGCTATTTGTGCACCGTATTTTAAGTCACTTTGGTAAGAAAGTTGATTAAGAGCCTGTTAATGTGGCCATTCATTCTGCACCCAGACATGTCCTCATCCAGGCTAGACATGGAGGGGTGGCTTGGGTGCAGAACTGTTGAGAGGAAGTAACTCAGGCAAGTGTTGGCATGCATTTCAATGGCTGACTCACACTCCTGTCCATGTGAAACTCCTGTGGCAGATAATAAACATCACACACATACGGATCCTGAGCCAACCAGTACCAGGGACGAGCACCAGTTCTGCTGATCTTGTACCTGGTACTGTACATCCTCACTGAGATCACAACATCTCAACTTCATAAAATCCACACTCCACTGAACATCTTTGGCTTGATGGAGTCACTCTATTGTCTCAAATCAAGCTGAATTTCCGGGCAGGGTACAGGCCGTCCCTAATAAGTCTCTCTCTCCCTGTCTTTGTCGTTCAGAGCTTCTTCAAGAGATGCCATGTTTCTAGTCTTAATGGGGGGCAGAATAACAAGATTAGCAGCTTTAGGATGAGTTGGAGAGGAAGAGGATTTCCTCTAAATTGGCCTGTGATTGAGCACAAGGGTTTGGGTCTAAAAAGCTGCTCAGTCACACATCACATTTAAAGGGCACTGATCACTACCTGTCCTGATGTTGTCCAGTAATTGTAAACCATTAAACAACATACAAGTAGCCATTTTAGTAATATGAAAATGTAATACATTAGTAATAATTAATAAGAGAACTGCTGCTCCATATGTAAATGTTCAAGGGAAATGTTAAATGGGTCGATATTTGTTAAAGCATTAAGCCACTCGAAGCCACACAGTGGTTTCATTACAGTTAATGGGTGTTGTTTGGCCTGAAACTGCATGGTAAAATCACTGTAACAGAGCATTGATTGAATTTTTTAAAACGGCAGCAATATGATAAAAACACACAATGTTCAGTGAATACATGCATCAGTATTAATTATCACAATTAACAATTTTTACATAAAATAAGCTAGTAAAACAAGCAAAAAAATTGTAAAACATTGAATTTGAATTTAAGAATGTAAGAATCGTATGGTATTTATTATTTGAATTGGCTTTTAATTTTTTAATCATGTGTTTTAGTCATTTTTAGTTTTAATTTTTTCCTCTTCTTTTTTCTGTTTCTATTTTAGGTATAGTAATTGTACTTCTTAAACTTATTTTAGTTAGTTGCAAAGGAAACATTTCTCATTTTAATTTTTTTAAGTTTCATTTTTTATCTATTTTTTTTTTAATAACAAAAATGTTTTAGTTTACAATAGCACTAAGAATAATATCTGACCCTCATTTTTATCTGACGTTAACTAAATAGAAAGGAAAGGCTTTATGACTCGCATACCTACTAAAAGTGAAAAAAATGTATTGTTGTAACGTTCCATTGTACTAGAAACAAAAATTACAATCCTCATCATCTTCCTTACTATTTTAGGGAAACTTTCATTTACACAGAGTTATCATTTATGGATAAGAGGATTGTGGAAGAAGTGTGGACTAAACCATTTCTAACTCTGTTTTTGTGTTGTTTGGCAGGGAGTGGTATTTAAACGGCAATTACCTGGTTGTCATTGTATCATGCAGTGTCATCTTGCCGCTAGCTTTAATGAAGCAGCTCGGTAAGTCGTCTCAAACTGATTCTTATATCAAATTGCACACACCACTTATTCTGTTTGCAACTTCCTGTCTGCACAGCCACATAATGTAAAATATTAGTATTCATATTTTATTGAATTGTTAGAGTATTGCAATGATCAGACTTGTCACAGAGGTGTTGTGGGTAACTGTCACTTATTCATCTCACTGTGTTTTTCAGGGTACCTGGGCTACACCAGCGGTTTCTCTCTCAGTTGTATGGTCTTCTTCCTTATTGCGGTATGTTTGATGCTCTCTTTAAATGAATTGTTATAATTTGTATAACCTTATGTCCTCATATATATATATATATATATTATATATATATATATATATATATATATATATATATATATATATATATATATATATATATAAAAAATATATAAAATATTATAGTATTTATGAATATTTAGCATTCATTTTTTTATATTTCAACCTTAAAAATTAGTTTGTTTTTGTAAATATGTGCTTTTGTCTTTTTTTGTATATTTCTATTCACCTTTATTTCAATTTTGTTTTATTTTGAATCATTTTTCATTTAGGCAAGATGTCTATTTTGTTACATTTTTCATCTAATATTCATATTTTGTATAAGCTTTCTTTCAAGTAACAATAACAATTTTAATAGTTTTATCAACACTGCCTTGCCTTGTCATGAAACCATTCATTCCATTTGTTCGAAACAATGCGTTCAGTACACTGATTCATGGCTTTGTTTGGAAATATTGTCATTGGTGGACCAAAAATTGACAAAGTAACTTTCAATATTGTTTCTAAAATGTAGGTTACTCAATATTAACTTCTTGTCGTATACTAATCTGAACAAAATCACTCATGATTGTGCAATGTTGATGAAGTACATATTGTTTTGTGTTCCACCAAAGAAACAAAATAAGCAAGTAGATGACAATTTTCATTTTTTGGGTTAACTATCCCTTTAAATATGCTTCATTCAGTTGCCATGTGCTGCTTAGTATTCTAATCATGAAGCAGAACTCTGCTATTTTGAAATTTCTCTCCGAATAAAATGCTGAGAGCATGAAAATTTATATTTAATCTTGATACAGTTCCAATTAGCAGTTTATACATTTTCCACCAGCAGGTTCAGTGTGTGATGTTGTGTGAGTGTGTCTTGTATTTTTAGAGTGGGGTTGTGTTTGGTGCACCTCACTGACCTAGTTTTGAAGGGGAGCTTTAATCTTTGCACACGGCTCTCACTCGCTCTGTCCTCATGCTGGTGTGTGAGTGTGGCATTGGCTGTGCCACATCTTTGCGCTGGATTTATGAAACGTCTTTACACCATAGTCCAGTCTGAATCGGATAACATTGCCTCTCTCTTCTTCTCTCAATTTATCATCCCTGCTGTGATTGGAACAAGCACCAAATGAAAAGACACTTCAGCTTACTCTCTCTCTCATCTGGCTGGTCATGTGACACCGATGAAGGACATTATAAAGCAGTGATGTGTACCTTTCAGAATTAAAGGGGTCATATCATGAGAAATCATGCTAAACCATCTCAAAAAGAACATTTACTAACATTTACTAAGCAGTAAATGTGACTGATCCTTGAATTTCTGACATCAGAAGCAATGCATATTTTAAGTCTTAAACCTGTAAAGTATAAAATAATAGTCAGAAAAATCTACTTAAAAAAAAAAATAGAACAGTTTATTAAACATTCAGTCCATATATATGTGTGTGTGTGTTTTAATGTGTTTTTTTGTTCGAGATCATATCTGATACTTCAGGCTTTTATGGCTCATAAAGTATGATACTGGAGAATATGCAGCTCAAACTACTAACATAAAATGCATATGAATATCAGTTGTCACTCTATAACGTTTTAGTAAAATGATCTTAGTTTTATGCTTAGTTTTATGCTAAGCATAAAATAAAACTGCTTAGTTTTATGATCAAAGCTCTATATTTATTTATTGTGGTGCACAACATATAATGCAATGTGATACAATAATTATTAAGAAATGAACAGATAAATGTTCCCCAAAGACCTGATGTATCATATTTGATACTCTCATTTTAACATGATTAAAAAAAAAAAAAAAAAAAAAAAATATATATATATATATATATATATATATATATAAATATATATATATATATATTTTTGGATAATCAAATAAACCTAAGTTGCTTTAATCCAGTAAGTGTATATCTTGAAATATTACTAACAATATAAAAAATATTCTTAAGTTTACTTTATAAAAATAGGTTTTTACAGGAAAAAAAGACACATGTACCACAGCCTAAATGGGATGTCTTTAGAATTATACTAAAAGGCCTTTAACTTGCTAAAAAAAATTGTCAGTCACACATCAGAAGGCATGTAGTAGATTATGCATATTAAGTTTTGATGTTACTAATTTAAATTCCTTACAAACTTGCCTATCAAATATAACATAACAGGCTTTATATGATTAAAAAATCATGCCCCGTTTGATTATAATGAGGGACAGAAATCAAGAAAACAAGAAATAGTCATGAAAACCCAATGTGACTAACTATAAGTGGAACCTAAAGGGAAAAATGATTAAATGATGACATGAACCCATAAAAACTCATTGCAAGTTCAGCACAACCTATGCAGGACTTGTTAATTATTCAATCTCTTGTCTCCCTCCAGGTGATCTATAAGAAGTTCCAAGTGAAATGTCCTTTTGCTGAATTTTCCCATAACAATACAGTGACGAGCGTTAACACAAGTGTGGCAGCTAATGCCGGAGGAGTACAGATGACCCCTGGGGGTGACCCTGCCTGCATCCCCCGCCTCTTTAACCTCAACTCACAGGTATATCATCGTGTAACTGAAATCATGCTGCGAGTCATGTGATATAAGACTTTAAGCCAAATCAAATGACAAACACTGTAGTTCCCAATAAGCCTTTGCATGACTTGCATATATCTAGGCTTAATCCAAACAGGCCTTTAGATATCAGTTCTCAAAGTGTATGAAAATCTGGATTTACAGCTTATGTAATATATTCACATTTATAAAGTACAGGTAATCGGGAACTTTTACTGGACTGTAGTTTTAAATATTATTGCCAAATGGTTAGCTAAATTGGAAAAATATGAGCCATGAGCCAAAGGATGGCCATTTCTCACTACCTCTCTTTTGCTCTCTTATTGTAGGAAACAAAAATCATAAACGTCTCCTTAAAGTGACAGTTCACCCAAAAATAAATAATTTGTTGTCATTTGCTCACCCTGTCTAATTTGAAACTTTTATGTTTCTGAGACATTGATACTTAAATGAAACGTACAGTTCAGAAGTTTGAGGCCGGTAAGATTTTTATAAAATTAATTATTACTTTTATTCAGCAAGGATGCAACAAGAGATGTTGATGTTGAAAATTATGCTGAAAATTCAGCTTTGTATCAAACTAATAAATTATTGTTTTAAAAGATAATAAAACCAAAAACTGTTATTTTAAACTGTAATAACATTTCACATTATTATTGTTTTTACTGTATTTAAATCAAATGAATGCAGCCTTGGTGAGCATTAAAGACTCAAAATCAGGAAAAAATAAATAAATCTTACCGATCCCAAACTTGAACAATATTGTAATTGAGAGTTTCTTGAGCTATAAAAGAGTAAGCTCTGAGCCATAAAACACATCCATTCATCTATCTATCTAGAACAATGGATCTTTTGTTTGTATAGTCTTAAGTCAGTACAAGCTTTTTAAGATGGGTTACCCAAACACATTAATATTCCATGCAGTCTATAGCTTATATTTCCATTATTATTCATGTCTTTAGCATAATCACATCCTTTGCACATACATAAGTGTCAGCTCACACATGGCCATGTGCATTTTTCCCCACATATGTCCTTTACTGTCAGAGAGATAAGTGTGAAAGTCTGTAGTCAGCTCAGTCCGTCTCTATGTGCACAGGACTGGCATTTTAAATGAGCCCAGGCCTGAGCTCTGTCCAAGTCTGACTTAATCACAGCTACAATTAGCTCTCTGTAATGTGCTACAGTGTTTAATGGGCTTTAAAGTGTGGGGTTTGGGGTTTATGGTTGCTGCTGTTGTATCCGTGGTGATGTGACGTGGTTTGGTCTGTGTGCTTTTAGACTGCCTACACGGTTCCCATCCTGGCGTTCGCATTCGTGTGCCACCCCGAGGTGCTGCCAATTTACACTGAGCTGCGCAAGTAGGTGGCAAGTTCTTTCGCAGGTCTAGAATCACACATGAGTCACGTTGTGCATATGGATGCTATTACACTGTGCGTGGCTACCCATCTGTTTCACTGTCCAGAGAGCTGCGGTTTAACCATTCTGGAAGTAGCATATTTACTCAGGCATTCAAGAAATATTATGGCTTCAATGCAAGTTAAGCCCAACCAACAGTACCCGTGGCATGCTTTTTTAATAATGTTCTTTTAAAATAGCAAATGTGACCCTGGACCACAAAACCAGTCATAAGGGTACATTTTTCAAAATTTTGATTTATACACCATCTGAAAGCTGATTAAATAAGCTTTTCATTGATGCATGGTTTGCATGGTATAGTTTTTATGTTTACAGTAGGAAATGTACAAAATATCTTCATGGAACATGATCTTTACTTAATATCCTAATGATTTTTGGCATTAAAAAAAAATAATAATAATTTTAACCCATACAATGTATTTTGGCTATTGCTACAAATATACCCCAGCGACTTAAGACTTAAGGTTTTGTGCTCCAGGGTCACAAATCTGGATTACAGTGAGGCGCTTAGAATGAAAGTAAATGGGGGTCGATCTGTAAACATTAAAATACTGTTTTACAGAACTTAAGCAATATGCAATAAGCTTGGTTTTGGCATTAAAAAAGCCTTCTAACCTTATCTGTTTAAAGTTAAACTGTTGTTCAAAAGTTTGGGATAAGTAAGATTTTTTTAAAATAAATGAATACTTTCAGCAAGGATGAATTAAATTGATCAAAAGTTGACTTGTATCACTCTTTTAACATATATATTAAGCAGCACAACTGTTTTCAACATTAATAATAATAATAATAATAATAATAATAACTTTTCTTGTGCATCAAATCAGAATATTAGAATGATTTCTGAAGGATCACGTGACACTCAATATTGGCGTGATGATGCTGAAAATTCAGCTTTGCATCATAGGAATAAATTAAATGTTAATATATATGAAAACCATAAACCGTTATTTTAAAATGTAATATTATCTCACAATATGATTGATTTTACTGTATTTTGATCAAATAAATCCAGCCTTGGTGAGCATAAGTGACTTCTTTCAACAACATTAAAAGCCTTATAGACTCCAAACTTTTGAACAGTAGTGTATTTACAATTTTGCACACCCTAAAAACTTTTCTACACCCCAACCTTAATTTTTGCTTTTACCAGAAAAAAAATAAAATAAATAAAAAATAATCATTTCAGCTTGTTTGTTTCTTGTATAATCAACATTACACCACAAAATGTGGAATATTCCTTTAAGTACATAGAAAAATGGTTCAACATTCTCTTATAAACAGACTTTAAAATGCCAAAATGGGAAATTAGTATAAATATTTCTGCCTTATGACTATATCAGAGATTGTTAGATGAGACTGAAGTGTGTTAAACTTTATAAACTTTATGAACTGACATTTTGTCTATCACTATTTTTTGTCCCATCCTTATATTCACTGATTTTAGCCCTACAAAGACAAAGATGCAACACGTCTCCAACATCTCCATTGGAGTCATGTACATCATGTACCTCTTGGCTGCTCTGTTCGGGTATCTGACCTTCGTTGGTGAGGCCTATTACCATCACTCCCTTTACTATATGTGCATTCTTTCTTCATGCATACAGTGACATATTTCTATCCAAAGATAGAACATGAGTACCATGATGACAGGAGTAAGTGACAATAAAACTATTAGTCGGATTGCAGTGGCATTTGTAATATTGACATATTAAGGTGTGGTCATACTTACCATTGCTTGGTGAAATTTAACAGACAAAATTGGAAATGACTAATTTTATCAAGCAACAGTAAATGTGCATGAGAGGTGTCATTACATGTCTTGAGGTAGCTTGCTAAGGCTTAAACTATAGAATCCGTAAGAAAGTGTTTGTACCGGATGAGCAGATAGGAAGGGAACACTATTTTAAACCAGATAGAATATCTTAAAATGCATGCAACTGTTTCCAAGTTTCCAAACGTTCATGTTTCATTTTGGTCAGGCTGTTGACTCCATTGTAGGCCAAAGATAACATTCAGAGTCTGATTTTGGACTGGCGTGGATGGCTAATACAGAATGAACTAAAATCTAGGGCAAGACAGAAATGCTGTATGTTACAGAGCAAGAAGCAGCAGGGAATGGTAGTTGCCACATTTGCTGAAAGTCATTTGGTCGTCCAGGACAACTCCCTGCCTTTTTACACATCAGCAGGAGACAGCAGTGTGACTCAGCTGAGATGGAGAGAGTGGAGGAGGTTTTGTTGAGGAGAAAGAGGAGGTGAGACCTGTCAGGATGAATGTGCTGAGTGGTCACTCAAGTTGAGATGTCAGAGGCCAGCTGAGATCAGCGGTAAAGAGGCATCTTGTATCTCTTGTTTTAGATACAAGATTTTAATATTCACGCTCATGTTTCAGAGCTTTTGAAGCATAGGAGCAGATTAAGACCTGCTCAGCTGTCAGCATGTGTTTGCTGATGTCACAGATCTAATCATCGGTTTCAACAAATCAGTGTTATAGACGCAAGGTCACGTTGAAGTAGTACTAGCACTCCATCTAGTGGCCGTTGTGCATGAATAAAAAACATTACCGTGTGTGGAATAAGAGAGATCTGATGTAGTAGATCTCAAACTGTGGTCAATGAAAAACCAGTTGCTCAGTTAACTGATTTACATACACTACCATTGAAATGTTTATTAATGGGTCTTTATGCTTTTTTAAAATGATTTTTTATTAATATTATTACAATTTACAATAACCATTTTCTATTTTAATATATTTTAAAATATTGTTTTTCCTGTGATAGCAAAGCTGAATTTTTAGCATCATTACTCCAGTCTTCAGTGTCACATGATCTTTCAGAAATCATTCTAATATGCTGATTTGAAAAACATTTCTTATCAATGTTAAAAACAGCTGTTGTGCTGTTTAATATTTAATGTATTTAATATTTGATAATCTTTTAAAAATTATGATTTAAAAAACCCCAAACTTTTACTATATATACAGTATATATGTGTGTGTGTATAAATGACCAAAAATTTAATGAATCAGCTGGGTTTATCAACATTTATTTGTGATCAAATCTTTTTGTTGTGTCAGTTAAGAAATTGATTCAATTCAGTCCAGCTTCTTAGCTAGTCCGTTTAATTTCAGTAAATTAAAAGATTTATTAAACGTGAGAGTATTTTCTGGTTTCCTCCAGATTTGGGTTGTCAGGTGTCAAGTTTCTTTTTTTTTTAAATGGTCCACCACTTTAAAAAAGTTTGAAAACTACGGAATCATTTTTATTATTAAGAACGATTTTTTTTTTTTTTTAATTTCAAATGAAATTGAACTTATATTTGAATATATCTCTGTGTAGATAAGGTGGAAGCTGAGCTGTTGCACACCTACAGTCGAATCGACCCGTATGACACACTCATCCTGTGCGTACGTGTGGCTGTGCTGACTGCCGTCACACTCACTGTACCCATCGTGCTGTTTCCTGTGAGTTTTACACACTCTCACACACATTTTAAACCTTTACAATTTGAAATAAACTACATCTTATTAGGTTACAACTTACTTTGTTAGAGGAATCAGGGTCAGATGACAGGCAGTATTTCAGTATCTGATTTCAAAGCTTTGCCTTTTGATGTGATTTCTCAGGTAAGGAGAGCGATTCAGCAGCTGTTCTTTCCAAATAAAACCTTCTGGTGGCCACGTCACATTGCCATAGCTGTCACCCTCCTCAGCCTCATCAACTTACTGGTCATCTTTGCCCCGAACATCCTGGGCATCTTCGGGGTCATCGGTGGGTTTGGTGCTATTCTAGTCTCTTTGTAGCACTCATTCTCTTCTTCTTTCTTTTGAAGATTCATTGGTGTGAAAAGAGTGTGAGAGAAGTGTACAGTGTCCTTAAGTTTCACCATGACAACCTCAAGGACCTCACAGTCACTTATCTCCACATGCATTAAAATCTCAGACTATAATACTGAACGAACAGTTCCAGCCGTGGATAAATCCATTGCCAACAACATTATTAATCGCCTTTGGAATGTGTATATAATTATCAGCAAAGTCCTTTTATTACATTGTAGTTTCTCCTGGTCTCACACTTAACTCGACAACACTAATTGTGCATTTTACCTACCTCAGAGAAGAATGAAGACTATTGTTCTGCAAGTGCCTGACTGCCATGAGAAATCTCTCAATGGCTTATGTAACTTAAATAGCTTTAACTCAAGATTTTCTGACACAGTTAAGACTTAGGCCTGAGGCATGATGTTAGTGAAGTATGAAGGTTTAGGTTTAATGTACATGTGTTTATTGTTCCGTAGGTGCCACGTCCGCGCCGTGCCTCATCTTTATATTTCCAGCTGTGTTTTACATCCGCATTGTTCCCAAGGAAGAGGAACCCTTGCGCTCAGCACCAAAAATCATCGTAAGTACTTGGACATGCTGTATTCGATTCCTTCCCATTCATCCACAGTGGGATCTAGTTTCTTACCTCTTGTAGGAATGTAGATGCTTTGAAAACTTTCACACTGTTAGATTGAGATCCTCTGAAAACTAATCATGCTAAGAGCTTCGGAAATCCCTTGGGTAAATCTTTGGTGTGACCCAAGACTATTGTAAACTAGTAAACTAATTCCCCTCAAGTTACAGCAAACTGGAGGAATCTTGGGCGAAACCTGAACAAATAATTGTAGTATGTGAATCTCATGAAACTCTCAAAACATTTCCAGGATATAATTCAATCTTTTATATATATATTATATATATATATATATATATATATATATATATATATATATATATTATATTAGAGAGATTATTTTCATTGTGGGATTGTTGACATGACATGGCAATTAAGCATTTTTTCTCCCTCCCTTATGTGTTTTTTTATTATTACAATGCCGTTAAAAATACATTTGTAAAGTATGCAAATATAAAATATTTAATTAAAAAAAATATTGTGTCATTCACATGAATGTCACAATGCAAAAAATAAATACATCTTAATGTTCTAAAAATTGGCTTTTTGTTTGCACATTTTATTTCCTTTTTTACCCAGACATTTCTTCATAATATGCACCCAATCATATTTTTAGAAAACATTTCATCATGTATTTCATATTTCATGTGCTCAAATGTGCGTAATTTTAATACAAAACATGTTTAAATGTACTTACTTTTAAAGTCATGCACATGAAAATGGCACAATGCAAGAAAGAAAAAAAATCGTAAGAAAATAAACCCGTAATGTGCTGAAAAGTGTCTTCGTTTTGTTTGCAAATTTAATTATTTCATTTTGACCCAGACTTTTGACCAATCATATTTTAATACATATTTCATTATGTATTTAATGTGCTCAGCTGTTTAATTTAATACAAAATGTGTTTAAATGTGCATGATTTTAAAATAAAGCATATGAGAATGGCGCAATGCAAACAAACAAACAAAAAAAATCTACATTTTCTGAAAATTGGCCTCATTTTGTTTGCAAATTTCATTTTGACCCAGACATTTCTTGATAATGTGCACCCAATCATATTTTTAGATTACATGTTTCATTAATCACTTTGGCAACATTGTTAATAATCTTTCCTCTCTCCTTCTTTTATAGGCTGCTTGCTTTGCCTTATTAGGAGTCCTGTTTATGATAATGAGCCTGAGCTTCATCATCATTGATTGGACATCAGGGACCAGTAAAGGAAGTAATCATTAGGCCTCCCCTTCTAATGGTTTATTCTTTTTAATATTACTTTCGGGTCAGTAGTTGGGGAGGATGCATAATCTCTCAGTGATCAGTCACAAAAGTAGTACCAGATTCTTAGCTTTAGCTGCATTCAATCATTGTATTAGTTAGCCATGTGACCTGCATATGCTGTAAATGGGGTCTTGCCCCATCTCAGGCCGGCATTAAATCCATATAAAGGCCATCCGCTGCCAAAAAGGAGTGGTTGGGACATGGAAATTGGGAGAAGATAACCAGAACAAGAAAAACAAAGCCCATGATAGTTAGATTGTGCCATAGCATCAGCACATGCAGTATGCAGGGTTTGCAAACAAAAGGGATTTTGCATTCTAACCAAACAGACTCATCCGCTGGCCCAACCTCCCATACATCCCTTCATACCTCTGCCCTTCGGCCACATTCACAAGAGATTAAAATCACAGTAAGTGCTCCGTTCTTATGGGAGGATTGGTGGTTATTAAAGCGTTCATTTCATCATATCTCATATTAGATATAGCAATACTCTGTGCAATAGCTGTGAGATATCTGACACTGAAGGCTGTTGAGAAGCCACACACGACCTTGTCCAGAATCCAGGCTTGATTTGGCTGCAGTCTATTACACAATTTCAAATTATGCAAACTGAACGTATAGATGTACCTGTCACATTTTTATATGGATTTATAAGATTTATCCTTTCTACAGTATTTAGAGAAATATATTAGTAGATATACAAGCATAAATATATATGATATATATAAGAGTATTCCAATTCATCCGGTGTTCTCAAGGTTATCTCTCACATCCCTTTACAATATTTGTGACTATTCAGCTAAAATGCAATCTTTAGAAGATTTAGATTTTAAAAGACAGAATTATCCAAGATGAAAGGCACATTCTTCTTCTTTTTTTTTTTTCTTTTTTTTTTAGAAACACTACTGGTTGCAATGAGAAAGCACAGATTGGAAAGCACAGTTAATCATAGGGTCAGTTTGTAATGATCCCATGAGTTCTGCTGACAGACTGATTTTGAAACACTCTCTGGATTTATATGCAGAGAAAACCAAAAAACACAGATTCACAGGGTCTTCTCCTTAAGTGGAGAAACAAATGTGGTGCATTGATGCACATAAAGTTTTAGCTACAGGGTGGTAACATTGCCCGGTGGAAGCTGATCGGTTTTGCTTCTTTAAAAAAGAGGCTACGTAGACGGATGATTTTGGTCATGCGGCGAATATTGAAACTGTAGCACTTTCAGTTGAAGCACAACTTCCGCTCAGTCTCTTGACCCAGTTACGACTTATGACATATTCATAGCTTAATATATTTTGTAGACAGATATATGAATAAAAGCCTATGTACTACTAACTGTAAACTGTTTGAAGAAAAAAAGTAATGTGTGGATGTCTAACATGGTACATGAATATTTTAAACTTTGTAATTGAAACTTGTCATCCTAAAAAACTATAAATCAAGCACTTACTGGCCCATAATGATCTTAGTGGTAACACTGTGGTGTTTTAGTGTGTGTTTGTGTGTGTTCTCTCCTCTTCTCGCTTATGGAGAAAGAATACTTCAGTAAGTGAATGTACTGTAATGGACTATAAGATGTCTAAATGAGATGTGCATTTAAATTGTGGTACTTTTTTATTCATTTTTGTCTGTTTAATTAATGTTTAATGGATAGACCAGCCACACATATAAGTAAATCATCATCATCTGTGAACCAGTATTGCCATAATTGCATATCTCGATATCTTTTTTCAGTGTTTTACCTGTCCCTGGTGCTGCATCGAGTGCCTGTCAGACAGCAAAAAGGCACTGTAATGTATTCCAAATTACAATCTGTACTTCCTTGTTTTTTTTTTTTTAAATGCCTTGGTTATCATGGCTTCATTTCCCTTTTGTGGTCTTTTGGATATATATACATATATAGAGAAATGAGAAATTAATGATTAAATATGTCTGCATGATTGCTGAAGTGCATCATTGAAATAACCCATTGATCGTTTTTTTTGGTAAAGAAGCATTTAGTCGTGTGTTCTGGTGATGGTCAGATGTTATATGTAGTGGTGTCATGCCTCACACACCAATGTGGTTTCTCAAGCACAAAAGTGTCCCATCGTTTTAGCAGTGTGTGTTGATGTCTGAGAACTAAATGTGCCAGTTGTTAAAGAATTGCCAGTATCTGTCCTTAAATATACCAGTGGCTCTAAATGATTCTGGATTGCTTGAAGTCTGAACATGACTTTGAAAGTAGTCACATTGCCCAAGTTGCATTTAAATATCAGACAAATATATAATATATATTTCATTATTTATATACTTGTATTCAGCTAGGATACATCAAATTGGACAAAAGTGACAATTAAGATATGTTTCTGGTCTTTTAGAACTATCAAAGAATGCTAACAAAGAGCACAAAACCAGCATTTTAGAATTATTTCTGAGTGACTGATGGAAATTTTGCTTTGCCATCATGGGCATAAATTGCATTTTAAAATAGATTCAAATAGAAAACAGTTATTTTAAACACTTTCCTGTATTTGTGATCAAAGATATGTAGTTTTGGTGAGAATAAAAGAATCTTATCGGCCCCAGATGTGCATATCTATTCAATTATGACATATATATACATATAAATATATATGTGTGTGTGTGTGTAACAGGCTAAAAATATAATTCCTGTCATTTGATTTTGGGGTGACATTTGGTGAGATTCACTGAGAGAGATTTTAATTTTGATTTGTTTTGTTTGTGATTATTTTTAAACAGAACATAATGTTTGTGAGTATTTTTAAGGAGAAATGACTCCTGTCTGATGTATCCACTGCATAAAATTATGATTTTATGATGACGGTAGTTCACTTTAACCAGTAAGATCTTATTAACTTCCTATCAGTAGAAATCTCTAGTATCAATGACGAATCATGGATAAATATGGTTCCCTTTATAAAAACACAGTCTGATTGCTGCAACTAGAGCATTAGCAGTGGTGCACCAGAAACTGCCCTGAACGACAAGATCCCCCAAGATGCTATGCTTCCATCCCCAGGCTTTCACACGCACAGCTTTGTAGCTTTTGAGCTGATGTCTGGACTGACAGCAGCACTTTTCAAGCACCTGCAGATCACACCGTTACACGATCTCCAAATCTGCAAGGTATCACAAAGTAGCAGAAGGGGGGAAGAACTGAATTGTCTTTTTAGCAGCTGTGTACTTGTGTTCAGTCAGTGTGATGTTTCCCTTGTGATGTAATGAAAGTGTCATCTGTTTGTAACAGTTTCTATGAGTTCATTACTTACATGGCAGCATTTATAAATAATGTACATAAATGTAAACCCTTTATATTATAAGCACATCTGTAGTTTGTATATTGTAAATAGTCAGATGATGTTTAGTCTGATGATTAAAACGTAATAATTTTTAAAAATGCTTTTTAAAAAGCCAGTTTATGTCTTTATTTTCTTTATTCTCAGTATCGAGTACATTGCTGGCAGTTAATGTACTGTAAACAATGTTCAAATAAAAAAAGAATAAATAATATTCATTCATTCTTGATTCAGTCTACAGCTGTATTTCTCATATTCATGTGGTTACTTGATGTCTCTGTGGCTCACTGAACAGGTGACCAATGCAAAGAGGAGTTCAATGCTCTGTTTACGTGTCGTAGATCTATCTAAAGCAACCTTGCAGGCTGAGATGAGGTGTGTTTTTCAAGAGCACAGTCAGTGGTCTGAAAGCAGTTCCTGGGGCCAAACCTACAGATCTTTTCTTCCACCCTCAGCAACTGTCTCTTTTCCTTCCTGCTGATTGTCCACTTAAGTGTAAAGCTGTTTATGTCAAAACAGAATCTTGCTTTGAAGCAGCAGTTTCCTGAAAATGTTCACATGGTTTGTGTTTCCTCTTTACAAGAAAATGTGCAGATAATCTAATTGAATGCATTCGATTTGACAGACACGCTGAATTCCAAAAAGATACTAAAGTTGAAAGTACAGTATATGACCTCAATACACCTTTTAAAATAGAGGTGGGCCTACTTTACTGGCACAATGTAAAACCTGTAACCTTTCTATTTTACAAAACGTTAATTTAATTGTTTTTCAAACTGAGACAAAAAAAAAAGTTCTTTAAACAAAGATTCACTGGAAGGTTCTTTCAGAATCAGAATGTTTCTTCTGTGGCACTGCTGAAATTGCTCAAATTGATCTAAATTTGTTTCCCTATAACACTGTTTACATGCATGTGTTATCCAACTATAATCTGATATAATCTTCATTTCACAAGGAAATTACGCAGTTACACTTTTAAACTCGTTCTTTCAGTTCTGTTTATCCACCTTGTTTTACGGGTGCTGCCGTTTCTAATCTAACTTCAATGTGCGAAACTTCCGGTGTCATTAGCTTCCTATTCTTTTAGCAGTAGCTACAAGAACTCGTTATGCCGTTTTACATTTCAAAATGGTATTTCTTATCATATTATTTTACACATTGGTTTGTAGCGCAAATATTTTACAGTTTACTACACGATTCTTCTAATCATTTACATATCGCCGCTAATAAATCAGAAGTCTCGCACATTCACAGAAATTTCGAGTTGCAAAATAAGGTGGAAATTGAGAGTCGTGTCTTTCTATCTTGAGTTTAGAAATAAAGACAATCTTTTCAGCTCTTAAACTCAACTGTTAACAGTTCAAAAATACTTTCTGAATAACCGTTAAACAAGCTAAATGGAATTTAGACTGGTGTCTAAAGTATAATTTAACATAATTTCAGACACACGGGGGCGCTGTATTTGCTCTCGCTAGCCAAACGATGGAAATGCACTCCATGTGGAAAAATCATTGCGAGCATTTACTTTAAACAAGGTTTTATCTCCTGCCTAAGCGCAAATCATCCAGAACACGTTGAAATCAGTGCGTCAATATTGACACAAGTCTCAACAAAAGACATTTCTAAAAGAGACTCTAAAGAATGTCATTTGTCACCGTTGAAGGGCAAACAAGAGAAAGTCAGCTGCCTGTACTAACTACACACATCACACACACAGGCCGTTTTGTGTAAAGAGACTTCCAAAAATAGTTATAAATTTAAAAAGAAGGTTTAAATTAATTTATAAAATAAAATAAAAGTCTTACCAAACCACTTTAAATATTATTTTGTATTTTTTTCTGTAATTAATTAGCTGTTGTTTTGTTTGCTATTCAAGTTAATTCGGGTGTAAATACTTGATATTTACTTTAAACGGGAATACTGCAGAAAAACTACATTTCCCATGAGCACCCGCGGTGGGCGTATCAGCGAGGGGCAGGCTGGCAGCGCGTGAGGAGCCCAACAGTTCTGAACTGTCTTCTGCTGCGTGTGGCAGAGAGCAACAACTTCTCAGCAGACTGGGGTGTGGCGGCTTTGAAAACGCTGAAAGAAATCAGAGACAGCTCAACGTTTGCTACCTAACGGCGCATATTATTAAAAACCCTCGGCGATCAGTGAACGGACTTAACCGAGGAAGAAAACAGCGGGGATTTTTGCATTTTCCGATTCATTCAGCCTCTCGTCGCCCAATATCTCAACGTTCGGTTTGCGTTTAAAGACCTGAGCACAACGGGTTGATCTCAACGGTTTTTTTTTTTGACAAACTTTTTGTATTCGTGGTTATGAGTTTTTCTCCTTCCCTGTCCGCGTGATGTAAAACTCCAGCGCCTGGCTAACTTACTTATTAACGTTAAGTTACTTGGTTTCTCTCGGGAGACTTAACCGTGAAAAACATTCCAGGTGTTGTCCTAATCTGAGGACCTTCAATATATACATTACTCTTTTTTCCAATCCCAAAACGTCTTTTGAAAGATTTTTCGGACGTATAAAACGTCAGTTTTGGATCTACTAGTCTTTTAAAGACATTTCCCCTCCTTGGACTTGCGACAGGCATTTTTTTTTCAAAGCCAAAAGAGGAAGTTAGTCACGGAAGACTAATAAAAAAAAAAAAAAAACTCCAGTCGCTTTAAAAGGGTTATACCTTTTCGTTTTTTCTCCTAAATCTGCACTCCTAAATCCGTCGCCCTGAAGCGCGCATTCGGAACCATGGGCTGTACCGTGAGCCAGGAAGATAAAGCCGCGGCAGAGCGGTCCAAAATGATTGACAGGAATCTGCGCGAGGACGGAGAGAAAGCCGCCAAAGAAGTGAAACTTCTGCTGTTGGGTGAGTGACGGATCTAGGATAACGGTCAGGGACGCGATGCTGCTGTAAAATATCACGGTTATAAGCACTCTGTCACGTCTGTAAGTCTCTGTTTGACTGAAGAGCTCGTTTTAAACCTTTTTGAGACGGAAAGGGACACAGTCTTGCGAAGTTTAAGGGCAAGTTTCAAGGTAATGCACGTGTGTCAGGTTTCCTCCTCAGGTGTGGCCTGCGAGAAACTGTCAACTACGATAGTGCAAGCGTTTACATGTTCAGCAGTTTAAGTGGGACATACTTTACTAGTTTTTTTATTTCCTCCCAGTTATTATTGTTGTTTACTCAAAAATTTGACCTGAGGTATGTGCTAAATTGATTGAGATAAACTTGTCATGTGAGAAGCTTAGTTACCCAAAAAGCTCTGTGTGTGTGTGTGTGTTAGATGTTGACACTCATTTTTGGCACTCAACAGGTTAGTGTTATTGCTTCACAAGGTTACCAGTTACTTTCAGTAATCATGACTATTGACTATTCCATGACTCAAATGGAAGAATGAGATTTATGCAACAAGCCAAAAATGTTAATAATAATAAAATATTAATCTTCAAAGTAGCCAGCCTTATTTACATTATATTTACATACGTGTTTCACAAATGCTTTTGTTCAAAGTGACTTACATTGCATTCAAGGTACATATTTACATTTTTATCAGTTCTTCCTCTTCCAGGGAATTGAATCTATGAACTTGGTGTTGCTGAGGCCATGCGCTGCTGTTTGAGCCACAGATTCTTAATGTGGTGCATACTGAAGAAGGATGCATGTTGGGAACATGTTGTTTGTTTCTTCAATATTTGGTCCAAATGTTCATTCTAAGGATTCGATTTAGATCAAAAGCTAGATAATCCTGAGAAACTAATTGACTAGTGTGCCCAAACCTTTGCCGGGTGGTGCATGTGCAGAACTTTCCCAATCACAGAGAAACAGCAGTATGTAGATGTGGAAATTGGTTATTTCAGTGTGACTTTAAGGGGAGAGGTTGAGGGAATGTTTTGACAGCGCCTGTGATCACTCTCAACATCTCTTGTGGTGCAGCATGGCCACACACACTCACACTCAGCATGCACTTTGGCCTGGCCTGAACTGTTTTAACAGAAATGCAGGAATTCAGTGGGGGGAATGTTTTCGGAAGGCTTAGAGCCCAAACAGAAGCCTGGAACATCCACCCTGAGCCAAAGAAAGTGTTGGAAGTAGATTTTTGGCAGGGGTTGTTGTGTATTGTACCTCTTTGCATGTTTGTTAAGGACTCTTGCTGAGAAATAAAATACTTGATGTGGAGCTTTTTATGAGGTGTTCTAAAGCCTTTTGAATTTTACTTTATGAAAGCAGAAAATTGCTTTGGCGTACCACTGAGTTGACTTTTAAAAACATATGTGAGGGAGACGATGTCGTGCCCAGCAGTTTTTGGATTTGCACAGTCATTTTGTTTGTTTTCCCCTCCTTCACGTTTAATGTCAAACACAATCTGTTAGATATCTTTCAAAATGGTGTTTGTGGCAGGTGAATTTGAAGAGTTTAACAGCCACGGATATTTTGAAATTTGTATAAATAATGTATTTTTGTCCCACTGACAATGAGATTACTTGGTTTTTCCTTCCATATGTATGATAAACACCTTCAGCATCATATAGAGGATGATCCATTTTCAATGCCGGCCACAAAAAACCTAAGACTCATCAAGATTTTGTTTTTGATATTTTTGCTTTGGTATCTTTATTTGAGGAATATTCCATATGTGTTATGGAGAAGCTTGTATCGTGGATAAACTTATGATGGTTACATTTCCAATGGTAACAAATTTACCAATTTGAGTATTAAATTTACACCATTGTTTTAAGCTTTCTAATGAGTCAATCTGCAGGACACCTACTCGATTAAGTAATGATGAACAATCCCAATAATGTTTCTCCTGTCAGTAACTATAGCCTACATTTAATTCCAGGTTTCAGTGGGCTGTGCTTTAATAGCAGACATGGAGAGTAAACACTAGGTTAGGGATTTGAGTCACTGTCTGTGAAGGTTTAAATGACGCACATCTAGACAAGTAACTCATTACATTTAAATGGGAAATGACAACAGAATTTTACACACATACAGTCTAATTCCCCCAAATCACCACCAATTTCTAAAAAAACGATTACATCTTTACCCCCAAAACTTTTTCTAATGCCAGGAAAAGTTGGTTGCTTTTGGAAAATGCATGGTCTGTCTCACACAGGCTGATGTCTCAACCTCTATTCCATCCCTCTGGTCTTTCCAAACTCAAACTTTTGGTTCAGTGGGGAGTGTTGCATAGATGGATGATGGACTATTTTTAGCTTGAGGCAGATGTAGGGAAAAGTTGTATTTGCAGGCTCCCAGAACTCTGAGTTAAGGCCTTAGAGGAAGTTTGAGACCTTTAACTTTACCTCCTCTAAACGTCTTTCTGAAACTCCTTTAACGATAAGCTGGTGCAGACCTTTTCTGTTGTTTTTTTTTCTCCTGTTAAATTGCAGGAATGAATCTTTAGCTGGGCTTACCCTTCAGGTTTTCTGAACTTTGTTCAAATTTAATCTTCCACAGTGAATTCCAGTGCATTGCTCTGTTTATTTATTGTAGTCCTGGATTGTTCTAACTGCTTTGTTTTTTCCGTCTTTGCTGGCAGAAGGGGAATATTCATTTGTGTCTTCGTACTCATCACCCTTGATGCACGTACAAGTCTGAACATCTCCAGACCATTGCTTTCAGCATGAGTGCACTTGAAATCCTTTCATTCTTACTTGATTAAATTCATGAAACATTAAAGCCATACTATTTCATGTTTTAATTAATTTAATAAATTGTTTTCAGAGTTTCTGTGCTGTAGCCAATAATTTAACTCTTATCAAATGGCAAAAGGTCCAGGCAAAATAAAGGTCCAGGCAAAATATAGTCAAGTATGTATGCATCTGTGATGCTTCCCTGAACCCATTTAACAGGTTTGACAGAACCTGTTGAACTGATTCGTCCTTTCGCCTCTTTGCTTTAGCTATTGGGCTTAATAGCGTTGATAGTGATAAATAGAGCGAGAATAACTCTCAGAACACAATCCCTCAGCCTGTGTGCTCTTTGTTTGTTTTTTTTTTTTTCACACTCTTACTGTACTGACAGATGAATGCCGACAGGCATTTGGCAAAAGGCCTCTAGAACAAACAAACCGACACAAAAACCCATTAAGGCATTTTGGACTGGAGAGATGGCTGAAACTGGCACTGTTACACTCTCCTGTCAGTGTGGCTGTAATGGTCCTTCACCACATGGAAATCACGCTTTGCATGTACACACCTTATTTGCATCGTTTAGTGGAAAAAGCCGGCAGGTCCGTTTAGGATTCGGCTGCAAACCTGTCACAAGTCTAAAGATGTGTGTGTCTGTCTATCTGTCTATCTATCTATCCTTTTTTTTCAGATTTTTTGTGTTAGGTGGTGTATAGTTATAATATAGGTTAGGTTTGAAGTGCTCCACTGTATGATTATAGTCTGAGGTAATTGCAGGCTATGTGTGGAAATGGGTGTGTGTGTATGTGATCTCTTACTACTACTGACAAGGCTGGGTCTGCTTCTTTTTTTTGTCTTTAGTAGTAGTGAGAGGAATGCCCCAGCCCTACTTTTCTACTGCGTAAGATAGGGCTGTGCAATTAATCGAAAAAACGATTCGATTTCGATTTTGGCCTCCAACGATTATGAAAATCCAATAATCGAGATAAAACAATTATTGTGCTCCATTCTGCCCCCTTTTGCAGCGCTGCGCTTTCGTTCCTCCATACAAGCCCAATTTCCCGTGCAAATCAGTAAAATCATGTAACGTGACATTTGCAAAATGGGACGTGCTTGAATTATTGAAGTATATTTATTCATGTTTTTAAAAGCGTGAAAGAGAACTTGCGCTGCTCCTCAGGAAGAGATATGTGCTCAGAGACAGAACAGAACACGGACATTTAGTCATCTTTTAGCTCAAGGTGCGCGCCTTATCGGTCAAGTACATGCAAAAATGCTGCGCTTGGTGATTATTCATTTATACCTTCGTCGGTCATGTAATGAATGTAAAGAGTTGAGAATGAAAATATGCGTGTAACAGTAATTTGGATCTGTGCGGCTCTTAAAGTTACAGTGGGCTATATTTTATTTTACATTTGATTATTAACTTCTGCAGTAGGCTGTACCACGCTACATGAACCTTTTCATATAAACTGCAATAAATACAAAACTAAAGCCAAACTTAAACTGAAATGAGACATTAATAATAAATGGTATAGTGAATAAATGAAATAACCATACTGCTTGAGACTTGCATAAATAAAAACATTAAAACACAGTTTGTTTAATTTGTATCTTTTTATTCTATTGTATTTGTTCCTTTGCTGTTTTATTACTGACAGTTTAATTATTTTCAATAATTTTGAGGACTTTTTGTTTGTTTGAAAATCCGCTGGTCTCTATAATGTAGATGTAATAGCAAGTCAAGTCAAGTGTGCTTTATTGTCAATTCTTCCACATGTACAGTACATACATACAGACAATTGAAATTGCATTACTCTCAGATAACACTAACATACAGATAACACTAACACAGTAGAACATTAAATACAGATAATAAAATATAAAGTACAACTATACAACTATACAAATAGGTCATGTAAAAAGAAAGATAAGTAAAGCAGCAAATGGTAGATAGAGTGCAAACCAGTGAAGTAAACAGTGCAGATATAATGATTGTAGCAACCTTATTTACAGGAAATACATATTTGATATGTATCACTATCTTTAAATAAATCTCTCATATGAAGTTTTGGTCATATGGCCCCCTCATGGCCTAATCGTTAGTGCAAACTCTGCATGGGGTAGACCTTCCTGGTGTGATTAATCTAATATGGAGTAGTTTTGTTTTATTAAACTTTGTTTAATGTTTTATATAATTTTATGTATAAAATCACTTTGTCAGATGGCAGGTAATAAAATAACATTTTGCATAAAATCTCTTAGGCCTATTTGTGCAAGTATGCACATGCATGCCAAGCAATGTAATTTTCATGTATTTTAACATGATCTCTGGTCACCCTATTTGCCAAAGGCTTGAAAGGAACACAGTTGAATCACTAGATTAAAATGAGATGCAACACAAATAGTTTACAGAATTTGGCAAACTTTTCCTAACTGCTCTTGTTAATTTTGGTTTTGGAGGTTGATCATTAAGCTAATGTGAAAAATGGCCTTATAATGCCCTTCTTGCCAGTTTGCATGCTCTGATGAGCAGTGCATTTCAGATTGATGAAATCAAGCTGCATCTTTCCTCAAAAGGTTTTTTTTTATGTCAGTCGAGCTCAATGACCCATCACGTTGTTCTCAACTATTTCCTTAACGCAAGGTCAGAACACTCAACAAGTCCCTGTTGCTCCAGAAGGGTTTTGTTCTCACACATACATCTGGTATTGCATTATTTTTGCTTTCAAAATAAACCTTTCTGTAACTTGTAGAGAGGTCAAAAGCATCCATTGTGATCAAAGAGGACTAGCGCATTGCTGAACTCATTTATCATTAACCGTGGGGGAGTTAAGTGTGAGACTTACTAAGAAAGTCTACTGGATTCCTAGAAGTTGCTCACTGGAGGTCACAGGTTTTGTTTAATGTATTCTTTATACAGTGACTTCATGCGTGGCTAAACTTTTTAAGTGATCCGTTTGGTACCTAAATATATTTTGACAACTTGTGGAAAAACCTTGACTGGTTTTGGGTGTAAATAAGATTCAATGATGTGTTGATTAAAGGGGCTTTCCTCCGCGTTTTTACTTGGCACCTGTGCATGAATGAAATAATCAGTATGGCAAATTGCTTAAATAGTTCTTACTTTTTTTTTTTTTTAATTTGATTAATCTCAGCCACTAAATTACTAAAACCTATAGCTAGTGGTTAGTAAAAATTGCAAGTGCAAAATAAATAACCACTATTTTCTCTGTAGGCAAATCTCCTGAGTGCTTCATGGGATTTTATCAAGTATTAAATGTATTTTTTAAAAAGCCAGATGTTTTAAATGAATAGGTCTCCCAGAAGCAAAATTTACTCAGCTTTGTCATTTTTCTTGAAAGATGATGTTAAGCACCAAGCACTAAGTAGTTTATGTACCTTATATGTGCACTACATTACAAATCTTTTGAAGTCATAATAGCGTTGTATGAATATCAGGCTGAAATGAAATTTATTCACTGAAAGTCTTACTTTCCGCCACTGCTCTCAAATCGTACTTGCATTTGATTCCATTTAAATATCGTGGCAGCTTGGCATTAGTGACTTTAAAATAGTTTTTACTTGTAATTTTTTGTGATTTGCTTTGTTTGTAAGGGGTAGTTTAACAGCAGTATGACGTTGATGTCAAACTTGGTGCTAAATTGGAATGGACTCAAACACAAATAAGATTGCAGAATCATTGACATCAAACCTGGTGTACAGTCTTGACCTGGTTTATTTGAATGGACGTGAATACAAATGACATGTTTTTCTGTGTGTGTGTAAACAATGACAGCATTTCCATTTCCAGCATTTATGGGGTTTTGTAGCAGCAAACTAAGTTATCGATGTTTATCAAACCCATTGTGTACATGAATCATGTAGGCCAGTGTTCAGATTTTATTCCCTCACGCCCCTAAAATCAGGCACATTCTTTCCACATCCATGATAGAAAACAATAGTGTTGATGATAATGACGAGTTCTACAGACAAGCAGACTCTTGAAAAGCCTATACTAGGATTTCCTTTCTGATCTTTTCTGCTCTCCTCAGATCCGATTTGATCAAAGTCTTTGTATTTGCTATTGGCTCCAGTGCTTCTCACAGGTCTGAAATATACTTGCTTTGGTAGCCACGTGGTAGCCTCCTGTTACCCCTGGCACAAAAATGGTTACTATATGTTAGAGGTGCTACAGTCAGGATTTTTGAGGCTGATCACAGAAAACAGTATCTGCTGATACGATCACCGATACCGATCTTTTTAAAGCCTTCTTTTTATCATGTAGAATTCTTTATAGTGATACACCAATCAGGATTTTTAGACATTTATTCAGGGTCTGAATTTCATTTTTGAAAATGGGGGAATTCCCCTCTTAGGTGACTAATGTGAGGGTTTTTTTTTTTTTTTTTCCCAGACATTGTTACTGAAAATGCTTTTTCAGCATTGTGATTGTTTTTTACACAGTACAGTAATATAATCTTTCATAGATGTGATTAAACACAGTAAATATAAGCAACACATTATTCAATGCTTTTTACTTTTGCATTTACTTCTAGATTTATATAAGTGGCAAAACATTGAAACTACTTTTCTAACTTCATCACAAACATTCTAAATTAAAACTTACCATTGACAGAAACAATCAGCCCTACTGCCTTTTCTTTTGCATTTAAATCTTTATTACAAGCAATTCCTGCGATTCATAAAGAACTTTGTTTTCTTACCTCCACGATTGCCTTGTTTATCTAAAAGTGCTCTTTTCCTTTAAACCCAGCTAAAAAGCCAAGAAGTTGACTGTGAAACATAGTAGACTTTAATTATATGCATTTATGGTGTAATTACTACATTTTCGTGTCAATCCATGTTCATATTTACCACTAACAATGCACTGCCACTTTAATTCAATATGTGCAGTGGAAAGATTATGCAAAAATATGCACCGCATACGCACTGCAAACGGAGTATGTGTGAACCTGGCGTTATATGTGTGTGCTGCGAGTGTACATGACCACACGGTCTCCAGGACAGCGCGCGAGTGCTGCATGGTTTAAACACTGGCAAGACTTAAAAAGAAATGCAAATTATAAACTTTATAATAGTTTAGTGACGATGCGACACTGCCTTGATTGTGCAAGTGACAATTCCTGTGTCGACTGTGCAGCTCATTTGCACATTTTGAGAGAGAGAACAAGAGAGCGCACGGTGATTCACTCACGCTGTTTATGAAATTATGTCTCACAGAAAGTTTTTTTAATTGCTTTATAAGTTATTTAATGAAGAAATATGAATTATATCTCACCTTCAACATTATAATTATGCAGGTTGTGCCAAACCTCTTACGGCAAATGCGTCATTAGCTTGAGATCACTTTGAGATCGGCCTTTATAGGGACTGCCGATCAAACATCCCATAGCGTATATCGGGCGATAGTGATCGGTATCTGATCAATTGGAGCACCCCTACTATACGTGACAAACAACAAATAAGCGATGCTTGGAATCTGAAAATTATGCATTGATATTACAGTGTCAGTCTCGGTCTTTGGGACACTTGCAACTATGCTGCTCGATCTCCTGCACCTTCCTGTGCCACTGCTGCTTCTTTTAGCTTCTCCCTCACTCTCACTACTTACATTATGCCCAAGGCATCAATGACCAACTGGAACGGAGAACTGGAATGAAACTTAAATTGTAGTTTTGACTCTGCATTTTATATCATTGTTGACTGCTTAGAGCTCAACGCTATGGTTTTTTCTACTGGCCCAGAAGTTGTCATTGTTTTTGACCCTTGTTATCTTGTATTCTATTAAATAAGCTTGTATGATGCCAAAATTCATTGAATATTCTTCACTGTATAAATGTAGATTAATTCTTGTTAAAGCTACAAAAGTTATTCAGTCAAGAGCAGTGAGTGATTTTTTTTGTTGTTGTTGTTGATTAACATTAAAGACACAGACAGCAGCTGGTAAGACAAGGTAGACACAATGCATGGGTCCAATAAAGTGATACACATCCAATTTCTTTCTCAGCTGTTCACCGAAGACATAACCAACTGTTTTTGAGGATACTCGCCAAGAAGGTTATTTTGACATACTTTTGTATGTATTTTTCCATTAAAGTACACAGAACACAATGAATGGAGTTGTTATTCATGTCTTATTGTGCTTTGTTGCTTTGAAATTTGTCAAATTCACCTGTTCTGACTCCTAAGCATCTTTCACGCTGGCCCCAGGCTATTGTAATTTTGTTAAGTTAAAAATAAAAATAAAGTTAAGTTTTGCATTTTTTTTTTATTGCCATTTCATGCCAAGTTACCTATGGTGCTGTTCTTCCTTCTTCATTCTCATACCGTATTTTATATATGCTAACCTTAGCTAAAGTTAGTGGTCTTTGTCTTTCTAACTGCCATAGACCAAAAATAGTATATTTGCTGCTTTCATATAATTCAAAGCTACGGACCCCAGACATGACTGGTGGAAAGATATACATTGTGCCCAATTAATAATTCAGTTCCTCATTTGTTAAAGCTGCAGTCCATAACTTGGGGCTCTAGCGGTTACATTTACGTTAACATTTATGCATTTAGCAGACGCTTTAATCCAAAGTGACTTACAGTGCATTCAGGCTAACATTTGTTACCTAACATGTGAACCCACAACCTTTTTTTGCACTGCTAACGCAATGCTCTACCACTGAGCCACAGGAACACAGGTTAATAAACAGAACTGCGTGCGTCTTGCAGAAGAACATTGTAGCCGGAGCTACTTCTCTCTGTTTATGTCTATGGCGAATCATGCAGGTACTGGGCTACTCCGCAGTGCTACCTACCCGAACCAGTCTAAATAGTCAGAATATAAAAACTTATTATTGGTGCACCATAGTGATTCAGGACAAGCCAGAAATACTGTTTGGAAAATGGCTTCATGGTGTACTCGCTTATTATAGAAATTTTGTAAATTTTGAACACAAAAAAAATTACGGACTGCAGCCTTAATGCATTCCCATGTTTTAATAATTGGTCCCCTCACTTTGATTTTACTGATATGAGGGAACAAATTAGTAAAAACAAAAAAGTTGCTGGCAAATAAACAGCTGGGGTCAGCCTCATTTAGTAAAACGTGGTCACGGTGTAAATATATGTCTTTGGGCTCTTTACAAAGCTGCTTCTAAAGTCAGAACAATTATACAAGAAAGAGTTACTTTACCTAGTCTCGCATAGCCTGATCAGACTGATGATAGAAGGTCTGGGAACCATGGCCTGCCCAGGTAAAGTCTATGTGTGGGAAGCACTTTTGCTCTTTAGCAACTTGCCTTCTAAGGTTTGAGAAGTGGAAACTGCCTCTTGCCGAATAGTAATGTCCATCTGGCTCCATTTTACACCAGGACCAGACCTTGCTCGCTGCCTCTCGCTTTGGTCTGCTCATCTCTAAGTGGGAAAACAGTGCTCTGCCACATTTCTGTAAGAGCAATGAGAACGTTGGCATAGATGTGCGAGGTGGCCGGAAATTAGGGGGGAGATCACGGACACTGGCCCAGCCATCTGTTTGTGTAAGGCAAGGTGGCGTTGACATTGTTCAGGCTTGCTTATTGCCAATTTGCTGACATGAAAAATGGCAGATGATTGTGCAACATATTATACTTTCCTTTGAATTTAGGAAGTTGGAGCTGTATGAGATAGTACAAGCTGTATATGTTTTTAAACAGTCCAATATGAGCCTGCCATTCTGTAAACGTACGTCTGCGTGAGTGCATCACTGAGCGTCTGTTCGCTTCACTGAACTGTCTCGCTTCGGCTGTGAGGAGAAAGCAAGAGCACTCTTTGTTTACTTCAATCTGACCCATATGAACCAGCGACGTGCAGCTATTGTAAACTGCGATTACTGAGAAAGCACATTGGGGGGGAAAATGGCTTTATCTAGGGTTTTTTTGCCAGAGGTTGCTGAAATGCATTAAACAGGAGTACATAACCTCTTACGTCATCAGGAAGGTGTAAGGTCACCTCTGTAGTGGGTTCACTTTGACCGTTTTAACTCAGGAAATGGCCGTCAGATTGCATTTCATCTTATGTATTCAGCTTCCTTTTATTCATTGAAGTTAAGGTTAGGATGGGTATAACTAAAATGGGCCACATGTGTGCCTTGTGGGTAGAAGCCTCTCCATTTGTGGATTGTGATGCTGACAGGATATTTCCTTGAGCTAAAACAAGCATATATTTTATATATTAGCCTATTTATTATATATATTGTGTTATAAAGGGTTGTGTTTAATCAAAAATAATGAATGGTATTTATAATAATGTTCTATTTTAATGTTTTTTTTTTTAAATTATTTTTATTGTAATTTGTTCCAGTGTTGTTGCCGACAGTGTAATAAATAAAAAAAAATTCATCCGCCATTGCTCCAGTCTTCAGTGTCACATGATCCTTCAGAAATTATTTATTTATTTTTTTTCCGTATCGTCAAAGACGGAGAGTGCAGGAAGTGCGTAATGAGTCACATACCCCTCCTCCGGTTGGTGCAAGTGGTCAGAGTCACCTGTGTGGACGAAGGAGGTGAATTCATGGAACTTTTTTCCCCGTCGAAAAAGATGAAGTGTGTCGTATGGGAATTTTTCTGGTAATGTAGACTAACCATGTTGACTAACCAAGATGACATTTTAGCGCCGATCACTAAATAAATATTTCCAGGTTGAACATAAACTATATATCTGTGTCATCTTTATTTCTTCCTCTTTCACCCCCGATCGAGACCCACCCGCCATTTGTTTCAGTGTTGAAATAAATACTATTTGGCTTGCTACCGTGGCAGATAACACGGCTAATTAACTAGCTAACCTCAACTAATTTCCTCCCTCACATTACTTTATAGAGCAAGGAATAGCAGTCTAAAATATGTACTGTACTTTTCTGTGATTTAGTACAAAAATAAAAAAAAGTAGTTTTTTTCACCCAGACATTTAAAAATAGCATATTTTAGAGCTGTAATCGCAATACCGTGAAATCGTGATAGGTTATCATACCGTCAGAATCTCATACCGGCTCTTGCCCTACCACAGACTTTTGAATTAAATAGTTTTTTTCTCATATACTTTTTTTATTCAGAAATACATTGCATTACAGATGTAAAATAGGCAGCAAATGTCATTATGTTGAGTTCGAGCAATTTTTGGTCCATCATATATGGTCTGCCTTTTCTGAAAGTCAGACTGTAAAATCACAAGACTGATTGACGTCCACATATTTCAATTTATTGAAGGAACAAATTTTAATTTAATTTAACTCCAAAAGAGTTAATCTAATACCAGAGATTTTATCAAATAGACTGAGATCTCTCATCACTAATACTGGATCAATATGGCAAAGTACGAGAGGATTTAATGTTTGCCTTTGTGCCAATTTTCATGATATGCTGCCATAAACATTGCCTCAGTAGCTTGTTAGGAAGTGCTCTGTTTATTACAATTTGTAATTAGCTACAGATTTCTTCCTTTTCTGTAAGCGACGAGTTCGTTAAACTATACTCTCTCCTTGACAGTTAACAAGAGAGTGAGACAGTGAGGTGATGCCGCTCTGGCAGATCTTTGTTCTCAGGACTGCAGGGCATGAAGAGATGGTGCTAGTCTCTTGGGAGAAGAAATATCAGCCAGCTCGGTCTCAGACGTGCTGGTTGGAGGGAGTGTAAATGAAAAACACTGAAACTCCCATTTCCTTTTCAGCCTATTGCTCGCCTACACTGGCCCACTAATCTTTGCGTCTGTGCTTGCAGAATGATGCACAAAAGAAAGACATTCATTAGGGAAAACACTTAAATGAAAGCTCTCGCTCGTTCCTGTATTAGCGTGCTCTCTAGATTTAATGGTCGACTGGTTGGTATTAGTGACGTTAACTAGATTATCTGCCTTTTTTGTCCTATTCTGTCAATCTCAGTTAATTTGTGTTTATAAATATGACCAGCATAATAACACTGGGCCTCTTTTGACTGACAACAACCCAACAGCTAGTTGATTATGGATACATGTAGTTCTGCACATCCCTGCTTTGGATTAGCATTGTGGCGAGATCCAATTTAAGTGGCCATGCTGTGCCTGATTTCTTTTATATATTCAGTCCTGTCCCCATAGCTGATGTTCAGCCCTAATTTGTATAATGTCTTCCTTTCACTTTTGATTTAATGGCTGCTCAACAGGCGCAACTTGTGCTTGTGCCTCTCGCTTGGCCCTTTTCCCCTCATTTGGTCAATTCAGCTGTTCAAGTCACATTGATTTTAATTATCACAGAGAGTCTGGAGCTTGTACACGGCCACATAATGGCCACTAACAGTAGCCCAAATTTTTTTATTTTCGGTGACATGGCTAACATTTGTTATATTTATCCAGATCCCTGGGGGTGGAACAAAACCAGCAGCTGTATATAGAATCTTTATAGCACTCTCAACCACAAAGCCATTAGCTGTCTCTCAACCCCTGTTTTAAAAAGCTGGTGTTTTGGTGCTGGAAGAATGATGTCGTTTCCTGTCCCCCCCAAACCACTTCCTGTTTTGGCTCATCTCAGCTAGTGCTGAGACTGAGGTTGGTGCTATACCTTTGTTCATTCAGAACTGGAAGCTCACACACCCATCCTGTTGAACGTTTCATACTCATTCATGGGCAAATTGTCAAGTGCTTCCTTTTAAGTGGCCCAATTTTAAGTAAAAAAAAAAGCCTTTATGGAGAATCCACCTTGAAAAGTATCATTACAGATCATAGCTTTGTACCTTGCGATTTAATTAGATCCAGATGTCAGTTGAAGACTGCACTGCTGTATATGATAATTAATTTTGTTTCTGAGTGTGTTTACACTCGTAGTTTGGTTGTATTGGTAAATTATACAATTAGTCCTGGTTCTTTTAGTATAATTTTTAAAACCTAATCTAAAGATACTAAACTAAATGCACAAGGATACAGTCACAACCTGATCGCACATTTTTGATGTGGTTCTGATACCTGCATCAAACTTTCATCATTCACTTGTTTAGTGAACACCAAGGTTTAGATGGCAGTGTTCACATTTACTCAAATGATTCCTTGCGTTTGTTTGAATTAAACCAAACCTGCCTAGTGTAAACACATCCAAAGCAGTGGTTAATTAGTATTTCAGTCCTTACATGAATTTATTAGAATTTAATGAAAGCATGAATGTTATCAGGAAGTTGGTTTTCTTGTTGATGTTTCGAACAGCTCAGAGTTGAGACCACTTCTCTCTTCTGTCAGTTTTCAAGCACATCACATGTCCATTAGTGCAGGAAGCACATCCACTCAGATGTCAGGACTAAAGGCTCATTCTCCATCTTAAAATCAGCCTTTACCCAATTTCATTTCAGCATTGCACAGAAAGTGGTAAGCTGTGTAACAGACCATCCTGTCTGTGTTTTACAGTGAAGTAATGTTTATGTAAGAGAACTAGATATTGGCACCTACTTCACAGTTTAATTAAACTTTTAATGCAAATGTTATGGTTTACCATGCAGTTGTGCTTGAAAGTTGGCCAAATGCCTGAGAGAGACTGTCCACATCCGCAAATGAGAGTGAAACTGCAGTATCAGTTTCAATCTCTCTTGTGTGGCTTGCTTCACTTTTGGTCCAGTACTCCATCTCATGGAACTGAGTTTAAAAAAAAAATGCCTTTTTTGAGTTTGAGCTTATTTAGATGACCTGCTGTTGTTATATTGCAGGGAGTGTTGCTTTGTCAAATATTGATCTGTATGCTATAGTATAGGTTTGCAAGCAGACAAGAAGAGGAAGTGCTTGTACGTTTATTTCCAGACTGTCATGTGCAGTCTTTTTTGCATGTGCAAAACTTTTCACTTCCATCATGCTTTTCGTATCTCAACACACACACGCTAAATCAAAGTATGTGAGCGTGTTAATAACAGTATACCAAGATCAGGGTCGTTTCTGACACATCTGTAATTATAACTTTGATTATCACCCTTGGCTTTGTGACAGAGCTCTGCTGACGTACAGCTCGCGTAGATCAGTTCTGCAGGATTAGATGAGCTTCAGGAAGCCGTTCATAGAAGCTGTCAGTCCTGTGTCTCTACAGCTGATAAGGTAGAGCGGGCAGGGCATGTAGCCCGGAAATGCCCTATAGAGCTGTTACACACCATTCACAGGTGCCACAATCTACTTGCTGTCTTTGTGATGTGCTACAAATGTGGAATCCTTCCATCCGTTCTCCTGTGAGAGTCTCAACAGAAGCTTCATTGTTTTGTGGTCTTTTAATATATCTATACAGTTTTTTTTTTTCAGTTTTAGTTTTAAACATTTTAGTACATCAAGTTTTGCACTAAATGAAAATGAGAATGGTTTTCATGCCAACTAGCTGAAATAAAATAAGTTTGAGGTTATTATTTTGTGTTATTTCAGTTCATGTTATGTCAATTAACATTTTTTTTTAAGTTTTATATAAAATGTTTTGTAAAGGCAAGCATCACTCATATTTTCCTTGGTAAATGTGTAAATCTAGTTGTCATTGTTGCTTGCATAATTCACTTAAATTATATGGCAGAATTCAAAATTCATGCTTGAAGATGATAATACAGCTGTCATGATTCAGATCTGTGTGTGTGGAACGAACATTGAAGGTCTCGCCATTTAACAGAGATGTTTGAAAGACTTTCTCTGAAAAGATTGAAAGAAAAGAGCTTTCAAATAAGTTTAAATACTGCTGTAACAACCACTGTGGTGCCCAAGCAAGTTTAACTAAGCATTTAGTGTGTAATGAAGTGTACACCACCCATCCGCTGTGTTTGGGTGGGAGAGCTTGTGTGTATGCTGGAATAAAGTTAGCTTTCCCCACAATTAACCTGTGTCTTCTATATGATACCTGTTCTTACCTCACATACACTCTTTTAACCCAGGGCAGGAGGAAGCTGGCAATCATTTTACTAGGGGAAGCACCTTTTGAAGTGCTGACTTGCAGTCACGCCTCAGGCCTCTTCACCAGCTCTCTGAGACTGTTGAGAGCCACTTCATCTGTGTTTTTTCCAACAAATACAATCAAAAAAAAATATCAAACAAATAACATCAAACACATAACTTATTTCATACATACACAAACCACCTCCTTCTCACCACCTCCTTCAATAAACATCTGGAGTCTAAGGGTATTTTTGGGGCCTGGAGAAGTTTTGTCATGCCCTGACATTTCCTAAATATCTAAATGGCTAAAGTCTAATCTCACTGTAATCAGCACAAACTAGGCTATAAATAATATGTGAGCAGCATGTATGTACATGATTGTGTTTTTGAGAAAAAAAATGTTATGCGTGGTTAGTGAAAAACTAAAAATGTTAAATCACTTGAAAAAAGATAAAAACCATACAGTTGGTTCCCAGGAATTTTGAGAACTGGAGCTTGTAGCCTAGAATTTTTTTTTTCTAAATGATGTGAAAATCATCTTGTTTACTCACTTACAGAAAACAATATATTGATTAAATTTTCTAAGACAGTTTTTGTTGGTAAAAGTCATATGCGAGAGGCGTCAACTATCATGATTCACACTGAGAAGACAAAGGCCTGCATAATGAGCTGCATAATGACCATTCAGAGACTGAGAGGGATGAGTTACAAGAAAGAATGTGAGCGTTTGTAGTTTTTATTTAGAATACATTTAATTATCCCACAACATAATTTAATATTCACTTGTGAGTGCAGTTAAACAGTTTATTAGGAAAAATCAAAGCTGACTTTCACACTGAATTTTTTTTCCATCATTACTCCAGTCACACAGTCCTTCAGAATCTTTTAACAATCTTATTTTCTACAAAAAAACATCTTATTGTTATTATTTCATCATCATCATTATATTATTAGTTATTATTATTATTATTATTTCTTTATTAATGTTGAAAAGAGCTGAGAATATTTTTTTTTTAGGTTTTTTTAGGGGGGATAAAATTGAAAGAACAGCAATGATTATTACATTTGTTACAGTTACATTTATTGTTACATTTATATTATTTACATCAAGCTTTTGAATGGTATAGTAGTGTATATTGTTATTGAAACTTCATAATTTCACTTGATTATACATTTAGTCAGGAATTATAGTTTGAAAAAGTCTTTGGAAAAAAGTCTAACTAGTAAAATGTTTACACGTTAAGTATATAAATAAATAAAAAGAGACTTACTCATGTTTATGATCTCTGCTGAATAAAGTGCTTCATTCTTTTTCTGAGGAAATCCAAATCTCAGTTCACATCTTTTTGGGGTGAATTAATGTCTTATTCCTCTCATCGCGAAGCAAACAGTAAAATAAAAAAACTTGAAGAACAGTTTTGCTTATTGTCTTCTGTTGTGTGGGCGTATTCAAAGCCCCGCTTTCAGTGAAACATTTGAATCTCAAAGCGCGCTCGGCGCGCGGGGCGTGTTTATAGGATAATGAAGGGAGACGTGAAAAACGGACATCGCGTTGTTTTCATATGGATTACTTTATCACAGAATATTTGTTTTTCAGCAGCACTTGTTTGAGTGTAGACATGAGGCTTTGATATCTCTCTCATGTCTCTTCGTTGAGTATGCACTGAGTTACAGTTCATTTTAATGACGCATTTGTATCTGAAGATCAGCCAGACAAAGGCTTCCTTGTTTGTTATCTTTAGTGCTTTGTGTTGTTGATTATGTCTGTATACAAAAAAAGTAGACCCTTTACAGATTCGATTGATGTATTGCACTTATCTGTACGATCAAAACGAAAGTGTAATTTAAGTTCTTTTTGGGGTTATCAGGAGAAAATACCCCAAAACGCGTATACGCGTTAATCGACTCCAGAGGGTTAATCCAAGACGTATGGCAGGAGAAACAGCAGTCTGACTCACACTGTGACAAACTCTTACATTACTCATGGTTTTAATTGTTTTTTTCAGTATGTCTGTAGGTGGCGGATGATGTGCGTATTCAGTGCCACAGATGCCTGAATCTGTGCCCTCTTATCTCGGACAACTGTGGCTGTCATCAGCCTGCCGCTAAGAGGACGATTAGAAGATGGATTAAGACCTTCATCTCAATGAAGAGTAAATCCCTCGATGTTTGAGTAGACAGGAACGGATGAGGAAGGATGATAAAGACTGCACTTCCTAAGTACTTAGTGACTCAGGCAGGGGAATGAATTGCACAAATGAGAACGTTTGAGAGGGCATGATGGTGGGATTTCAGTGTTTTTTTTTTTTGACTGCTGCTTATACCTGGATGGTCTTGGCTCAAAGGGGTTTATTTAAATTAGAGCATTTTGTGCAGACATTTAATGTCAGAGGTTGATATTTAGTTGTGCATGCTCATTTTCTGTTTTTGCCTTGGATTAGCTTTGCTGTCATCTAACGTTCACTTACAAACGTAGCCTAATTTATAGGGGTGGGGGAACATTTTTTTTCTCAGATGTATCACGATGCAGATGTGGACGATTCTGAATCGATTCACAAATGTCAAAAATCTATTTTCTGTTTTTTATTATTAATTGATAGCATGATGTTGACGGAACGCAAAAGACAGTACTCTAACTCCTTATTTATCCTGCATACATCCGCGGCATGTTATGGCTCCGACAAGGTTATGTTCCATCTTCCAAGCGTTGCCAACTCACACCAGAAGCGTTAAGGCACTTTCACACGGAACGCAAAAAGCGGTGTAATCGGCGCGCGGCTGCTGCTTTCTCTCATAGTGAAAGTATTTTTTGCAGTTGAAGGTGGTGCTTCAGAAATGTGCTGCGGCATGATGGCAGCACGTGAAATCAGACTGGCACCTTCTGCTTTAAAAGCTAGCGTATATAAGCACTTGGCTTCAAAGAAGTTGAAGCGGGAAAGACCCTGAACAAGAGCCACACTATGCAAGTTGTATCAAGACAAACTAAAATATTTTGGAAACACAAATATGAGAAACCATACTACAGCATATGCTTAAGTCCGCATTAATTTACTACAAGTATGCTGCTACACTCACATGTTTCTTTTCCTGTTGGTTCTTTGTAACCTTGTTGTTGACTTGCCAAATCACTTCCATTTGTTTCATTAATATAAGATCTTGAAAAAAAAAATCATTATGGATCATTCCAGATAGCACTAGCATTCAGTAGCATTTATGGTAACACTTTAGTACAGGGACCAATTCTCACTGTTAATTAGTTGTTTATTAGCATGACTATTATTAATATATTGGCTGTTTATTAGTGCTTCTAAAGCACATATTTACCACATATTTATTTACTACCTTTATACTATTAATAAGCAGAAAATTAGGAGTTTATTAAGGCAAAAGCTGTGGTTAATGGTTTTTTTTTAATAGCGAGGATTCGATCTCGTAATAAAGTGTGACTGCGCTTTTAAATATATAATTGTTAAACTTTCTTTATCTTTAACAGATCTAAAAATGAATATTTATTTTTAATGCTGTACATTAGAGTGTTTCTTGTAACTTTTTTTAACAGCTTTATTTAGAATTTTAGACAGCGTATCTATTGGCTCCTTTAGCGAGTCTCAGAATTACTATCAGATTTTGATACAATACTTTAATTTTTTTTTAGACAAAATAGTATATCATTATATTTTTAATTAATATCAGTGCTTTCCAAGGTCACTAGTTTTGAGGCGAATAATATAATTTTAAAAAGAGACCTGTAGGGGGCTCTAGTCCGGCCTAAGCAAAAGATCCAAGAGTTAAAACTTGTGGTGTGCGTTTGGCCTAACTGAGCCTTGAAGTCCTTTATGCATGATTTAAAAAGATAGTGAGACCTGTTTTTTTACTGGGAGGAGAAAGTGTGTTTTTAAAGAGAAAATAGGAGGGATTTCAGCCATTCGGGAGATTGTGTTTGGGGTTGGAAAGGGTGCAGAATGCAGCTGGGGCTGGCCCGCAGTACTGAGGGCTTTGTGATTTGTAATTATGTCGTGCTCCGCAGGCCTGTAGTTTTGTACCCTGCCACAGAAAGACTCTTTGTGGGGCAGCATAACGTGAGCAGACTGTGAAAACCCTCAGAGAGAGAGAAGTATGGCTGCAGCCCTCAAAGATCCACCCACATAATGAGAGAGAAAGTGAGTGAAAGGTAATTCAGCAGAGAGCCTACGAGTCTTTACGATCATCTCAACTCCACTGTGACTCCTCAACCTTCACATTTTGATGTTTATGCCCGAATGGGATCTGATGGTCTGCCACACGGCATTGTTATTATTATGACGTTGTTCGTAAAGGTTTTCTTAAGAATAGTGCGGCACAGTGCTGCTGTACCTTTGAACAGTCTATGTCAGAGCTGTTCCTCCACTGCTGGGCTAATCATTAGCTTGGGGCAGCTGTGTTTCACACCACTCCAGTTGCAGGAGATGGGACACGGCGATCGATAATGGCAGGATACACAGCTACCTGATTGTGAGATCTCTAGGGCAGTGAGAAGTGCATGAGAGAGAGAAGAAAGTGGCGAGAAGGGAAAAAGATAGGATATAAAACCATATACTTATGTGGTTTTTCTAAATGCTGTGATTCAGTGTTTTGCAACAGGTGACAAATAACGTGTCACGTTCTCTGATGTAAGTGAACCACAATTATACGGTTGCGTACTTTACAGTAAGTAATCACGGAAAATAACAGTTCGGTTGTATTCTGCTTTAGCAATAAAGTCATACAGGTTAGAATTGATATGAGGGTGAATAAATGAGGAGAGCTTTCCATTTTTGGGTGAACTGTCCCTTTAATGAAATCCACCACAAAAAAAAAAAAACAGTGCTTATTTCTTCACAATCTTGCATCCATTGAATCCCAAGCCTTGAGTGCAAAGGTTCTTTAAACAAGAAAGAAATGCAGGAAACGGGGAGCAAGGGCAAGAAAACCATGTGATTACACAAAGCACGTAAGAATTGAGCTGTGTAAGTTCCAGAGAGAAAGCTTGTAGAGGCTGTCTGGAATAAAAGACCTATTTTATAGTCGGCACGAGCGCTGGAAACCTGAGCTATTCGAGGTTAAAGTGCAGTGATTCTAACTGCATGCACATAAGACACTGTGAGTGCCATTAACATGATGACCCAGTGCCCCATTCGTGTTCTCACACGTACTCGTGCATGTCAGTTGCACATATTTCATAAACGACAATCAGCTACTCAGATTAAAGCTTGCTGCCACTGTAATAGAGTTGGCTTCTGGAAGTAAACATCCCACTGTTTTTCTCCAAAGAGTAATTGATTTTTAACGATAACTTTGTTTTTGTTACTCAGTGGTACATGCTTTTTTGTAAGCCATTCTTTTACATTATTTCAATTTATTTCAATGTTTAATAGCAGAATTTGTGGCAGAAAAACTACATTACCCATGATTCTGCAGAGAAATCTTTACTAATCACAGAATTATGACAAGCAAATCCTGCTAAATATCTCATTAGTGCTCTTAAATTACTTAAAAAAAGCAAAAAAATTACAATTATATTCTGTTACTGTATGTATAATTAACATCTTTAAATCAGTAGTTTTATATTTATCTGTCATTTTTAATTCATTTGCATGCTTTGTGGGCGTTTAAAGCCATTTAGAAAGTTACAGTGTCTTTTTGTCCAGTTTTTCGAATATTGTTATTCACTTCGTAGCTGATTGGTTTGGTTCATGTCTTGTTACCAAGACATTGTAAAATCCCAATGGGAAAACCCATCTAAGGTTGCTGTAAAAATGGACGGGCAATGTTGCTGTCTATAGGCAGGGGTGTTTTGAATAGGGAGTTTTAGATGGTTGCTTACTACTTTTTTCCTTGTAAACATTTATCACGGTTGTTCCTGTATTTGGTTGATACCCTAGTTCAACTTGAATGACTCTGAGGTTAGTGATGTTCTTTTTCCCTTTAAGCTCCTTTTAGTCTTTCCCTTGGAAGCCTGGAATTTCAGTCTGCCACACACAGACTCACACCTCAACCCCACAGAACTCCCTCCTAAATTGAGTTTTCCTCGCCTAGCTCTTGTAACCATGGATACGGCTACAGGAAAGCCGTCTTGAAGGGTCTGTCAGTGCAGAACTTTCATTAAATGAAATTAATTAGCAACTGAAAACTTAAACGAGATTGCTTATGCTAATAAAACGTGCCTCTGATTCAGAAAGCAAGGCTTAAGGTTTTTTTCTTTTTAACATCAGCTGGCAAAGTCATTATCTTCTGTAATTTATACCGTGAATTCTTCAGGATGGTAATGGGGAGCTATATAGCAGTTGAATTCTGCTTTAGTCGTTTTCTCTTTCCCTTGGGTCACAGAGATAGTGGCTTGACAACATTTCCTGGCAGTTTTTGCTCATTTTGATGTTGTTTTTGTGATGTTACACACAAATCCTCAGTATCGAAGTAAAGGAATTTATTATCAATTGATTAATTTTTGAAATGCCAAACAATCATAAAACTTGTTTATATGCAACATATTCACTTTCTTAAAAGTCCTGTTGCAAGAAAATTTAGCATTCTTGGAGCAAAGAGCTGAGGAGAATGTTTAATTTTCAGCATTGCCTTGTTTATACGAGTTACAGAAAACCGGGCACCTTGCCTTGAACTCCTTGAAACAATGGAAAGTCAAATGTCTGTCTATTACACTCTTTGTCCTTCAGTCAGGCGTTCTCAAGTTGCTCGATTTTTTTGCTTGAGGTTGAATAAAGGTGGAAGCGAGTGTGCCAAAATTGACTGAAAGATGTTGAGTCAGGGGTGTTGAAAACTTGTTGCAGTAAGGTACAATACAGTGCAGAGGTGACCGTCTTTAGCGTTATCTGTGTTATAGTGCTGTGGAAACATTAATGAAGGGCGGATATTTTGTGCTACGCTAGCTGGCATCCAGAACAGGAAGGGTTGGGGCGGAACCCTCACGCAAGCTTCCTGTTAGGCAGGAAGTATGTTTGGATAGTGACACCGTTTCACCCTAGCAGTGATCTAAAGCAAATAGCTCTCCACAAGCATCAGTTATGATAAATGAATAACAGACACCAAATCACATGCACAGTATTTTCCCCTCTCTGTTAGGAAGACAGTTCCTCCTTTTAGTTTATACACCAAGGAGATTTGTCTTCTACGTTTCAAACACGTTGTAATTTATTATATAATAAGATTCTGCAGCAAACTTTTAACATTGAACCAACACTATGCCTGATGGGAAAACAACCAGAATCTACCAGGAACTATATTACAAAATTGTGACACCATCCTTCATCCTGAAAAGCGGTAATGAAATGTGTAAGGCTGGAGTTTTGGCTCTGTATAAATCAGTGTTGCACATGTTGACAGGAAGTTCTTCAGTTTGGCAATGTTTCAGGGTATCATATTTGGACAGAATGGAGAAGGATGGTCACCAAAAGAGCATGGGATTGAACTGGTAACTTAAATAGAATGTCGGTTAAAAAAATGAACCATCAAGGCATATTTCCTCCCACATATTTATTTTTGGTTTTGTTAAGCTTGTTTTTAATTCTCTCTGCTCATCTAAGCATTTCTGCAGAATCATTTATGGCTGACGTGCTGTGAGTGACACGATTTTACACTTCATTAGGCTTGGGCCAAAGTGACATCTCACAGATGTAATTAAAGATGTAAAAGTCGCTGTTGTTTTTGTTTTGCGCATCTTCTCTTGCATTCCACGTGATTTATTTACTACAGGGAATTCTGGAAATGGCCTTCCCTTCATTGAGCTTGCTTCGTCCAAATCAATGTGTTGAGAAGGGCTGTGGAGACGGAGTGGGTGGCATTTAAAAACGCTTTGCTGGTCACAGTGTGTGACTCTCTAAAGGTTATCGATGTCTGTAGCTGACCCTCATGAGGAGAGAAGAAAATGCAAAGGAGTCTTTTGTCATTGATGCCAATTTCCTGAGGTTTCTGAAGTAAGTATGAGAATTTGCATATTGCACCCTCCCCTTTCTTCTCTTCCTTAAATTTGAAATACTTTTTCCTCTTTAAATATTTTTCAATTGCAGCAGCACAAGGTTTGTCGTCTTGTCTCTTGAAAGGGACAGTTCACATAAAAATTTAAATTCTGTCATACTCTTGTGTTCGAAAAAGATATATTGTAAAAAAAAAAAAAAAAAAAAAAAGTTTGTCCATGCAATGAAAGTCAGTGCAGTGTTATTTTAGTTTTATGTATATACTACTATTGTATTTATCATATTTTGAACTGCCTTTTATTTTTATATTTTCAGTTTTCATTTTTATTTTAAGTTTTAGGAATTTAGTGGTGTGCTTTTTTATGTTCGTAATATTTTTATTTATACAAATAAAAGCTAAAATAAATATTTTAATACTTCAGCTTATTTCAAACTCATTCCAGTTAGTTGCCAAGGCAGAATTTCTGTTTTTCATCTAATATTTATAGCAGCTTAATTTCAGTTAACGAAAACAATTTTTAAAAGTTTTACATTACATTAACAACACCGCTCCAGTGTTGTTTTGGTCCCTGTTGACTTAAATTGTAAAGAGATCATTCTTCAATATATCATCTTTTGAGTTCCACAGAAAAAAATAAATAAAAAAATGCTGATTTGGAATAGTAAAAGAGACAGAATTTTCATTTTAGGGTGAACTAACCCTCAAGAAAACCTTACAAAACACTAAAAAGACTCTTCTTTGCAAGTCACAATCATTTTAACCACATTTTTTTGCATTGATGACGCCTTGACTGTTCTTTGACTCAAAACCTCAACTTCCCTTCAGCTCCTTTTAGCAGAGTGGCACGTTGAAACACACCCCATCCTCTTCCTATGTGAACGTTCACAAACCCATGTCAAAGTTTTTTAATGCAAAGTCACTTAAGGTTGTTTGTTGCTCAACAAGCTCAGTGTCCTCCATCACACTTCTATCATGTCAGAGATTTACCTTGCTAGCGGTAAATGACCGTATCTGTCCCTCTGTTTGTTGTGCCCTCAGACTAAAGCACGTAGTTGTGTTTTCACAACTAAAGACGACGGCGATAGCAATCGTTCGCTGCAGTAACCGCCAAAGACTGAGGCCCTGAGAACTTATCTGTAATCTTGACTCATTCTGCATATTATATTTCACATGCAGTATAGTAGATTTTACTTTCTCCAGAAAATGGGATGTCACAACTAGGACTCCATTGCTTACCATGTTTTAAACAGTCTTTGCTACATCAAGTTTTTTTATGCCACTTTTATCATGCCACTTGGCCACAGTCAGACAAGTGTTTCACTAAAGTCGTCATAGAAGTTTATGCTTTGATAAAATTGCATCAAACTTAATTTTGACTGTTGACATGCTAGCCCGGCATTGACAGCCCAGCTTTGACATGAGATGTTAAAATGCATTGTAATTGTTTTTGTATGCATATAAAGTGGTGCAGGGCTAGCTTGGCCTAGCTGCAATGTTTGTTTCCATGAGACTGCAGTGACGTTTGTTTTAAAAGCAAACAGGCCTGTTTAGGCGGGTGAAAGAGAGAGGGAGAAAGGCAGAAAATTGAAGTGCGAAGCATGAAGTGCTGGGAATAAGGGAGTTCATGATAATACAGCCATTCATGAAAGTGTTGACTGCGGCCAGCTGTTTGCACATTCAGCGAGGTGAAACACTTTTGGACTTCAAGCAGTGTTGTGTTTGGAGTTTTTGAACCTATGTGAGCTTTTTCTTGCAAGCTGTTATTTTACTGCGCAAGAAACAAGACCAAACAATCCTTCCTAGACACATTCTTTGTATTATTAATAGCCCATTTGTGACGTAGTGTACAGCTGTTCTTCTTTCTAACAGAATTCAGATGAATTTGGTTGTTTTTTGGAAATGTATCCTTTACTGGGATTGCTTATTTACTTCGTCTCCCTTATTTCTCAACAGTCCAAACTAGGGGTGGGTGATATGGAAAAAATGTCATATCACGATTCACGATTTTGTAATGTTGGTTTTACTATTTTGCAAGTTGTCTGAGCATTACAGCCAAACTAATTTCCCTATTATAAAGGCAAACCCTTTCAAGGTAATGAAAAAAAGGCAGATATTTAGGCCAAAGTTCGCTAAGATAAAAATCTTTGTCATTATTTTATCTTTATTTAAAAATAAGAACAAAGATACACATTACAACTACACATAATATACCAATAAAACAAACAGTGCTTTATTTTCAGGTCCAATAGGTGTATTTAGAAGGAACATTCAAGAAATTGAATGAACAAATATAAAAATAAAATACTAGGCCTATATAGACTGATTCTTAAAGCAACTGTAGTTGCTTCAGTAAAGTTCTTCAGTCACGAGCAGTGAAGGTTTTTTTCTCTTTACGTTTTTTTTTTTTTTTTTTAATGTTAAAGGAATAGTTCACCCAAAAATAAAAATGATGTCATCTGTCTGTCAATTCTGTAATAGTGTTTCATTTTTATGCCATCATTTACTCAAAAATAGTTTTTAAACCTGAATGAATTTCTTTCTTCTACTGAAAGTAAATGCTATTTTGATGCTCTTTAGTTGCTGGTCCACAGTGACTTCCATAGTATTTTTTTTCCTACTATCAAATTCAATGTGGACCAGCAAATGTTTGATTACCCACATTCTTCAAAATATCTTCTTTTGTGTTCAGCACAAGAAAGAAATTAATACAAGTTTGGGACAACATGAGAGTGAGTAAAAAAATGCCAGAAAATAAATGTTAGGCTGAACTATACCTTTAATGACAGTCGGCTGCATGTTTAGTACTGTCCCTTTAAAAGCTGCACGCATCTAATATACAGGCACGTATCAGTTTTTTCTCTCAACTGTTTACTTTCATTTTAGACATAACCAACTGACTCTTTATGTAAACCTTATGTGTTTTGACAGTATTAGGTCAAAAAATAACTTAATTCAGTAATCAGGTGCTGTTTGACAGGCTTTTAAGTGCCCGTGCTTTGGGTATATGTGCTTAGAAATAGCAAATGTCAGAACAGAACGTGTTTGAAATGTTTAACTGGCAAGGATTTAAAATGCATGGAAATAATGTACTTTTGTGATTGTGAATATGTGCAGTGTCCTGTGCGAGTGACTCTACTGCTGAGTTAACACTGATGTGAATGTATGTGGCGTTGTACAGTATCTTGAGACGGCGGCGCCAGAACTGCAGCTGATAGAATGTGCGCTGTAGCGTGATACTAGAATATTTCTTCAAAAGCAAATCGTGGAGATGTTTTTATCATCCACAATCAAAAATCGTCATATTGCACACCCCTAGTCCAAACTGTGGCAGTTGTCAGCTGCATTTGAAAGAGAGGGAGAATCCTCAAAAGGAAATGGAATAAACAAAAGAAGAGTGAAGAAAAGAGAGCATTAGCAGGGTTGAGGGCCGTGTAAGGTTCAGGGGAAGGTTGTCTCAAACAGTGCCATCTCTGTTAGCGCAGTGGGGGGCAATCGCTCCGTATTCCTTGTGCGTGCTGTCAGGCCTCTCCACTAAACCATTCGGCAGGTGCAGCTACACGTTCCCCTTGCTGATCTCAGGTCAGTTATATTGTTTTGTTTCAAAGCAGTGAGCAGCAGGGTTTTGGTGTGTGAAGCTTTTCCACGATCAGGGTGCATACTGCAAAATATATATTTTGGCTTGAAAGTCTGTTGTAGATTTTTTTTTTTTTTTTTTTTTTTTTTAAACCGTGCAATGTATTTAATAGCAATAATTTACTGTGCAGGGTGTCCTTGTCTGTATTTTTAGAGGTGTCAACAATTGCAAACAGCAAAATGCACATAGCTTCTCTGGGGCAAGCTTGCACTGTCATTTTTTTATAAATTGCATCAAAACAAAAGTACTGTTGGATAACTTGATAATTAAATGTATAAATGTGGTACCAAATAGTACATGACATGCTTAAGCACAGATGGGAATTCATTTGGGTGGGTAAAACTATCAGTTTTGAAATAACTATATATGTATATATTAAGGCTGGGTATCGATTTATCATTTTTACTAAACAACATTGATTAAATCCCTTAAATCCCAAGAATTGATTAGTTAAGCTTTGTGCTTCATTATTTATGATATGAAACAAAGGCTCAGATTTCAAATTCTGTCCATTTTATAGCAATATTCAAACAATAAATGCCATTTTGGCGCTGTTCGATGTGAAGTGACAGATTACTGTATCACCTCAGTTCAACAAGAAGCAGTGCGAAGCATACGTAAACTGATCTTTGCTTTAATACCAGTCACAGCATGAAATAAACATGAATGAATGTCCAAAGGTATGTTAAAAGAACAGTAAAATGTACCAAAATCTGTATCCTGTCTCATGTAACTGCTTAATCAGTGGAAAGATTCACCCGCGGAAAGATGTCAGCGTTTAAATGTTGTCATTTATGTGTTACGTAACGTTTACCTACGAAACTATTCGGTGACCATAAACTCGTTAGTCAGCTAGAAAAATTAACTCTAGAAAGTAGCATTTTGCTAAATATATTATGCACCACATAACATATTCATTATCAATTTATGTTTGAATAAATCCTTCAAGTTTTAATGACAGCCACCAGTAAATGTTTATTTTTCAAAAACATAATATTAATTTTTATGTAACGTAATAAAAATCAGTTAACTGTAACCAACTGACTCGTGTATGCTTGTATATTTTACAATGTTAGTTGAGAGATCTTTTTCCTTGAGAAATTTTACCTTGTACTGTACATGATATATCAAAAATTAGTATCGAATTGAATCGGAATCCTGTTCAAATATCAGTCATACAGTGCCTCCTTGAGCATTAGTGGCTGCCTTTTGAAAAAGCAAAAATAAATAAATAAATCATGTCGTTCCTCCCCACAGTGACTACATGATCCTCCGGCCCAACTTTGGCTCTCAGGACAACTGAGAATTTTTTTTCCCCTATCTGTAGTTATTCTTTTAGCTATATTTTTAATCTTTTAGAGGAAGGTGGTATATTAGATATAATGTGATATGGCATCTGAGCATATATTTTCAAAGTTAATAAATGAAATGATGCTTTAACAGAGCCTCAAATAATAAATGAACATTGTAGGTCTGATGAGACCTTTTGCCCTTATTATAAATATTTTTACTCTGACCACACCTCTTTCCCACTGTTCTCTTTACATTTCCTGTGTTTTTTTTCTTCTGAATTTAGCTGGGTGAGGTCACTATGGCAATGTAAATGGGACTGAACTTCCTGTGGTCGGACATGTTTTCTTTCCGAGAATTCGGAAACAGTAAGTCCTGTAAAGCATTGATACCTATTTACCAATCTCACCAAGGAAATTAAAACTTGAATGACAGGAACAATCAAGAAATATTGACTGATTGGGCTTTGCTTGTTTGTCACAACATATTGTTCCTGTAGGCCGAACTTGCGTGTGCATCAGGGGACAAGGCAGATTAGGCTGTTTTGAGTTCGCTTGATGCTAATCGAGATACAAACATTTCTTCTCAAAGCTCCCAAGTTCCCAGTACCGATCGAGTGTAGGCCCCTGAGAGAGGGCTGGCCTGTTCCCAAATCATTGCTTCTCAATCTGTAGTGTGACGCAGGAGCCATTAGCATGGCTTGCCAGGCAGAATGTTTACAAAAGCATCACTGAGATGAGAACTGGACGTATTGCTTAGTTTGAGCTGTCTGTTTAAACCTGAGGCATAAATAATTAATCATATGAGGCAGATTAAAGGTGCTGGAGTTTTTAAATTACTTATAGTTTCATTGCAAAGAGGGGTGTGTCAAATTGTAGGGAATGACTTGTGGTTGACTGATATGGATATTTCAGTGGCTGACGCTGATAATTTGTAAGTGGGTTGGCTGATGGTCTATACGTAAGCAGACTGATTTGCAACATCGGTAGCATACAAAATAAGCTCCACACATGACACTATGAACAATTAATATATTTGTATTAAACTCTCATTGTGTCGCACTAGCCTACTTGAAGTAAGACTTTTAATATTTATAAGTACAAAAGGAATTAATAAGTCATTGACTTTGGCTACAGGATAAATTGCATCAATTAATGAGTTTTATAGACCTAACTCAGTCACAGTCACGCATGCTGTTAGATGTGAGAGGAGAAAATTGATGCAGTTGTGTTATGATATTTCCCCAAGTATCAATATTTAATTTTAGTAGTTATTTAAAATGTGAAATTTTTTAATCGTATTTGAATTATTAGTTTGGCACAAACAAGCAATTAATTCATTCATATATAAATTGACTGGATCAATTTTGGACTTCACAGCGTTGCATAGGAAAAAAGGTTGATATAATTATTTTAACTTAATAGTTAAGTTAAAATAGTCTTTTCATTGATAGAAAAAAAAAGCAGTGTGCAGCAATATTTTGCAATACAAGATATTCTAGTTTGCATGGGGATTATTGTTCAGAACACAGATTGTTGATATTAATCACTTTACATTTGACCTCCATTGTAAAAATGAAACATTGATCTTATTTTTTGTTTTGCAATGACAGCCTTAACTGCTTTATTTTTATATTAATACAACATGTTAACATTTTCTGCCCAGCAGTGTTAATTTGATTAGAACTGCACCAATTGATCGGCCAGGGATTGGAATCGGACGATTTTCCTTATGATCGGCCCGGATTGGTGACCGGCCGATCAGTCTCACTTCTTTCTGATTTCGAGCTGATCCATTTTGTTACCAGCGGCACAGACAATAACGTCATGTCAGCCGCGCATTCTTGCTCTCTTCTCTCTGACGACCACATCTTTCTCACACGTCTCATTCACGCCAGTTAAATGGTGCTTGTATTGTGGATTATTTTAGTCATTCTCGCATGTTTCACCACTGATGTATATTAGTGTAGCGCACAAGCCGCGCTCAGTCTCAAACAGCTTGTGAGCCACAAATGCTAAAATGAGTGGCTAACTGTGCTAAAACATTCAAATACATACAAAATTATGTCAAAATGCCCATCTTGGTGAGAATACGGTTAAACACAGTCAGTTTTGGAACGTTAAATAGTTGAGAAAGAGAATGCATGTTGTGTAACAGTATATTGGGTCCGTGGATAAACACTTAAAGGGACCGCAGTCCAATATTCCTGCTGCTGTCTGTCATGTCAATCAAAGAACAAAAGACAAAGAAAATCACTTTCGGCTCTTGACTGAATACGTTTTATAACTTTAGTGGTAAGCATTAATTTGTATTTAATTTTTACAATGAAGACTACAGAAATTACCTTTGATAAAAAAAAATTACATTTAATTACTGCCTGGTTTAAAATACCACCTGTTTTTAAAGCTGCTAACCTAAATGAAAGAATGGAAGGGGTGTTAATATACACAGATGACCGTGGATAAAGGTGTTATTAGTACCCATTTTTAATTGATGTCAAATTGCATGTGTAGAAATGTTGCTACTGTGTAAGAGAAACAGTATTAACTCAGTTTCATGCTTTTTTTTTACCCGAATATTCAGAAGTTGAAATGAAATCATAAAAAAATTTGTCAGGATTTGGCCTTCGGGATATTATAATTTTATGACAGTTTGTCTTCTGGGAATTTCATGCGTTTCCCTACAGTGCCCAGGCCTTGTAAATGACTGGCCACCATCCATCTGTATCTAACCTCTGACAAGTCTCAGCCTGAGCTCAGGGTCTGGAGATCGTCGGCCCTGAGCCACAGATTTCTTTTGAACTCCGATTTCATTTGAAGAGATGAAAAGCAGATATTTTCACCTCTGCTTGCACCCTGTTTCAGATGTAAAAGAACAGCGTTGGTGCTTTTCAGGTTTTATGCATATTTGAATCCATTTGGATTCAGTTCCCTATAGGAAGTAGAGGTGAATTTAGTAAAAATCTCTTTAATATTTTAATATATCTCTTTTATATGTATAGATAAGGATTTTTAGTGTCTTTAATATAAAACAAATCTCTTTTTGTATCATATTGCCAATATTACAGATTGTTTAATTTACTGATTTGGTTAATATTGGATATACATTGGTTGATACTGGATTGGTTTCCACTGTTTTTACATTTAGATTTATCTTTGCTGTGATCTAACACTAACTTAAAATCAATATTTAAAATACTAATAATTAGGGATGCATGATATTGGATTTTGCCGATATCTGATATGCTGATAATTTCATTTCATAACTCATTTTTACCGATAGCCGATGCCAATATCTGATATATAATTATTTATAATTTTGGTTAGTTTTAACAAGAACTTATTTGTTAGAATTAAATAGTTATTTTACAATGACAGTACATTGAAGATTTGAAAATAGCTAAAAATAAACTATATTTTAATCACTGCATTTTTTATTTATTTATTTATTTTTTTTCAGTATGATGCAGTGGTAACCTTAACATTTTATTTTAAGATAAAACATCTGTAAATGGTCTAAAGCAAAAGAGTTGTAAAAATTCAGAAAGTTTTGTAGAGCTTTTGATTTGTTTAAAAAATATAACATATTACAGATTAATGAATAAATCAGTATATATAAAATTGTTAAGTGTCACGTTTGTAATTTTTTTTTTTTTCTGACCTTTAAATCAAAACATACTCATGATTTTATGGCATCAATTACTGCTTTATTTAATCAGATACACAGTCTAAATATTATTTGTGTATTTTGCTTTCATTTTATTAGAAGTAGGCCAGTAGCGCCCCCCCACAGAATTAAAACTCCTTACTGAGCGGGCATTAGGACCCAGTGAGGCTGACACTGCATGTCCTGTTACTGGTTACTCTATCATACATGAACATGACAATCTGTATCTGCATTCTCAGTTTAAATGCAGGGATCCAATCACCATTCAAGCAAAACTTTGCTTCAAGACTGAGCCACACTGCTGACGTGATCTAATCGCTAGCACACCCTGACCACATGTGAGTTAATGTACTCCTCTTATCGGCAAGACTTATCGGCATAATTTTTCATATCAGGCCGATATTTACATTTAAAGCCATTAACAGCCGATTCCGATGTTGGTGAGTAGGAAATAGGTCACTAAATCAACCATCTTCCTTATATTCACTCCATGCCAAAAAGTAGCACTTTGAGTTGGTGTTTGCTAATACATATCAAAGCAATCCAGAGTTTGGAGGCTACAGTGACTAATTTCTCTTCCACTGTGGATGGAAGATGATTAGGGGTCGTTTGTCGGGCGTAGTTTGATATGATAAAGCTCCCAGGTTGGCTTTGGGAGAGGTTCAGTTGAATGTCACTTTAGAATGAAATTGGTTCGGATCCAGATCATTAAATCTGAGACACTTTTTTTTAACGGATGGGCGCTTTTTATTTCACTTCTTTTGGACTGAAGCACTGCAACACCTGCTGAGTGCCATTAAACAGCTTGAAAGATCAAAGACAATTTTTAATATAACTCTGACTGGATTCGTCTGAAAGAAGAAAGTCATATACACCTATGATGCCTTGAGGGTGAGTAATTTATGGCCTAATTTTCATTTTTGGGTGACCTAACCCTTTAAGGGCAGTTTGGTTTGTGTGTGGCTGTCTGGAATCTTTTTTCTTCTTTCTTCTCTTTGGGCTTCAAGGCAACCTGGAGCGCCAGACAGACTTCTTCCTTTGATAGAAGCCCTTTCTGCCAGAATTAATTATCAAGCCTGGTGCTTGTGTGTTCTGTCCATTGCGTAAGTGTGTGTATGAACAGGCATCTGTCAACACTCTGCCTCGGTTGCTTTCTTACGTGCCTCTGCCAAAACGGCACAATAGCAAAGTCTGGCGCGTTACACATTTAATGCAGAATTGTCCTTGTATCCCCTCATCTCTTGGCTGAAGTGCCTCCGTCTGTGGAGCCTTTATTTAAAAATCCAGCATTTGTTGCCTATATTTGAGCTGAACCACTTTTAGGTAATATAATGATTGAACTGCTGTTCATTGTTGAAGGTCGTATCCGTGCCCCCACCCCCGCGAAGCGATAATGATATTTTAGTAATGCATTGCCTGGCATGGGGTAGTGGCTTGGCTTTATTAAGCTCTTCTCTATGCCTAGAGCAGGAATCAAACACAGGGCTTTCAGAGAGTTCAAAGTGCGGGGTACTTCACAAATGTGGATTAATAAAAGCTGAAATTAATACAAGTAGGCCTATGTTAAATTCTTTTTTAGAATAAATAAAAAGAAAACAAGTAGATATAATAGAAAAAGGATGATCAAATCAATTTCCTTATCTTATGAATCCAGATTTTTTTAATCTATATTTCTCTTTGCCTAACCTTATACATGCAGGTACAGTTCAAATGGGAACTACTCCTTCCTCTCTCTCACATTTCTTTTTTCTTACTTATGCTTTGTCGCCATTATCCATAATTTATTTCTGTGTGTCCAGGAAGCCAGCTCACTAATGGAGGTATGCATAATGCATTCGTCGTGCTTTTATTGGAGCCTCTGGTGGCCCAATTCAAGTCTGAGGCGAGTACAGCGTCTGTTCCATGACGTACTAAAATCTGGGCCTCACCATGGATTCAACAATACAACACATTAATAACTGTAGCACTATAGTTTTCAGTGTCAAATGATTTTCAGAGTTCTTCAGAAATGATTCTGATATGCTGATTTGGTGCTCAGGAAATGCGTTTTGCGTGATGTCGACCTGCAAATGCAGACACGATGGCTGGACTGCATTTACATTACACTGAGATCTGATCACAATGCGTCCTCAACTAGCTCTGGACCAGGACGTGCTGATCGGATAACATTCCGATCAGAAGCGCGTTTCAGGCTACAGAGTGTATGTGGACAACATCTGGACACATTAATCACAAGAATAAAAACAGCAAATACATGGCAATTGTAAGATTTGCTGTAATGTATCCGTTACACTCATCAACCCTAGTAACCAGTGTACTTCCACTATTTAGAGGAATACTCTTGTCTACAGAAGGAAGTCCAGCTGTACAGATTTTCAGATTAAGCTTTGTTGCAGCATCATTCTGTTCTGAAGTGGATGTCGGGTTTCCTTCTCTAAAACAATGGCAGCTTAAGTACCCGGAAGCATCTGAAGTGTCTTTTCACATTCATGCCTTTCTTGACTCATACAAGTGTCTGGTTGTGTATGTTTATGTCTGTATGTGGTTTATTGTATTGTACATGTGTGTATAGTTCATTGTATAGTCTCCGGACAGTCACATGCTTTTGTTCATTTGTCCTCTTTTGCAGCTGTGGAATTAAAGGGGATTTCCTGTTTGTGTAGTTAATCAAAGCAGCCGTTTTGATCTGTACGTCAGCTAGAAGAAACCGTCACCTCGGATAAGGGTTCACATGGCTGATTGATTTTTAGATGCTTAAAACATCAGTCATGCACATACTGTTCTCTCTCTGTCTCTCTCTCTTGAATAAATGCACACACGCTCTCACTGGCCAATCGCCCGGTTCTGTTTAGTCAGATCTGCAGCAAGATTGTGCTGAACACTTAGACTCCCCCCACGCATCCGCATTTATCTACGCTCATTCATCCCTGGTCTATAAAATTGAGAGGAGAGAGTCTTGATGGTAATAGGATGTGCTGGTTTAAAAAGTCACATGACTGTGAGAATTACTTTTGGAAATGACTAACTGAGATCTGCATACTCGGCAGACAGACCAGAAGTTGTTCTTTCTGCCCAGATCTAAGACTTTACCTATTAATGGCAACTCTGTCTGACCCCTCAGCCAGTGCATGGGATGCAGTCTCCAACCTTTTACTGTCATTTACGTATCGATCAGCGCAAACAGCACGGTTGCCAAGCGGATGAGAGCTGAAACTGAGGCTAGTGTTGCCTAGCCAGACTTTTATGAAGAGCAGACGGTCTGCTCAACAACATATAAAGTGACTGAACACAGTTTATTTTTTTGGATTTATCTGTAATAGCTTATACCCCTAATCCTAACTTGGGCCCTATGAAATCTGTTTTATTTGTTTCCAAATCTTTTTTTTTTTCATCTTTTTTTTCAGTTTCAGCTTTTTTGGATTCCACTTTGTTCTGTTTTACTATTTTTAGACTTTTAATAGTTAAATTAAAAAATATTAATCAAAAAGCATGTCTAAATCATGAAACCTACACAATTTAACAGTAATTTAATAAAAGTTTAACAAAAATAAAATTAGGGCCCTATGAAATGTTATTTTCACTAATTCATTTCTTTTTTAGCAAATTCTGTGATTTCCATTAATTTTCTGGATTCCATTTTAATGGTTTCATTAAATTATCATAATCAAAAGCATGTCTAATGTATTGATCTTATAAATAATTACGTTATTATTATTATTTTATTTATTTATTTTTTGTGTATTTGTTTTATTTATTTTTTTGTGTTGTGTATTTACATTTTTCTGGTAAATAAAATCTGGTAAATAATTTTTCTGCTAAATATTCCTTAAAAAGAATGTTTTAATAATAATTTTATCATTAGTAGTAGTACTATCATTAATTATTATTAAGGAATTTTGATTTAAGTATACTGACCTACTTTGATTTATTCATTTAAAATTTGGTCAATTCCATCTTATGTACTAGTGATGCGCGGATGGTGGTTATATCTGCAGGCGCTGCGGATAATCCATTGGTCTGGTAATAAAAAAATTCATTTTAATTAATTGCGGGTGGGTGGCGGGCAGATCATTTATTTGAAGCAGCGGATTTGAGTGATGTTTGAGCTCATCTGATTATCTATATATACATCTGTATATATTACTATATACAGTAAATTCCATTGTTATGACTGGATCTTGCGATTCCATTTCCCCACGCATTGTGGAAATCCTAGTGCCCCACCTAACACAATACAAATATCATAACTATGGTATTTTGACTGGATGAATGTGGATTAATATCATTATTTTTTATATATTTCTTAAATAGAATGCATCATGGCTGAAAATTCTACATGTTCTGTACTGCTTGTAGGAATAGACTTGAGAAAACGGAACAAAAAAACAATAACATTTGAAAGGTTGGGGTATGCCACATGCCATAGTTTTGAGGAAGCACTTGCTTTTTTGTGTGCAGTAAGCTTGAAATGGCTTGTCAGTGATTTGAAGGTGCGCATGAGCCTAAAGGTACCAAAACTGGGAAGAGAACAGCGTGTGTTCATATGTGATAAAACTCGTTGTCTGTGAGTTTTGCTCCGCGTTGAGGGATATAAATCTTTTTGATGCATCTGATGTGTTTTTATATGTGTTGAGAGGGTTTCTCTAGATGAGTTAGACTGGAGAGCTCAGAGGAGATCTGCCGTCTGCCAGGAGACTTCAAGGCCTCTGGGCTGCTGCTTGCTTGCTTTGAGAATTTCACACTTACACTTACACTTACACACACACACACACACACACACACACACACACACACACACACACACACACACACACACACACACACACACACACACAATGCTCCGTCCTTCTGCTGTCTGCCTAGATTAATGAGACCAGAGTCATACTTTGCCCAGCCAAACACACAAACTCACTCTCTTATTCACAAGGGCCCTGAAGGCAGGTGTTTAATAGATATTACTATGTGCATAACCTCTAACCAAGCAATTTATTTACATCAACATGCCTCTAAATGGACCTGTTAGAGTCATTCAACAACACTGTGCTTCCCTAATTAAACATATCATGAGCTGGCAGAAGATGCAGATGTTGCAGCTGGAGAATACTCAGAAATTTCACTTCTTTGTAGTGTTTATCCCTCATTGTTTTGATTGTTTGCCAAGGGCACATGTGATGTGGGTTACTGAAGTGTGCGTGTGCTGAGTGGACACGTGGTCAAAGGTCATGAGAATGACCGTCGTGCTTCTAAATGAATTGGTCGTTATTTAACTTTCACACATGGAGCTCAGACTTTTTCTCTTAAAGTCTGTTGAGGCAGGGGTCTTATTGATTTATCTCTCTTATTTAATGTCTTCAGCTTTATTAACAAACATGTGTTAGCCGGTTTTGCTATGGATGTGATACCTCAAATCACATGGTTTGTTGAAAAGCGGTGTGATGTTCCTTTTCATAGCAATTAGACCTAAAATTTTTATCTTGTAGAGGATAAAAAGACCTGCCATTTCATTACACATGACTTTCATATAAGGAGGAACATGAGCCAACGAGAGACCAGAATTTATTTTAAGTGAAAGTGAAAAGTGAAGTGACATGACGTGTAGCCAAGTATGGTGAGCCATACTTGGAATTTGTGCTCTGCATTTAACCCATCCAAGTGGACACACACATACCCGGAGCAGTGGGCAGCCAATGCTGCGGTGCCCGGGGAGCTATTGGGGGTGTGGTGGTTCTCACCTCAGTCGTAGTATTGAGGGTGGAAGAGAGCACTGCACATTCACTCCCCCCACCTATAATCCCTGCCGGATCTGAGAGTCGAACCCGCAACCTTCGGGTTACAAGTCCGACTCTCTATCCATTAGGCCACGACTGCACCACATGTTTATTTTTTTATATTTTTAATAATTTATATATTTTAACATTTGATTGATTGATTGATTGATAATACTTATTTTAATTATTATACCATATATATGTGTGCTATTGTATTCTGCCTTGGGAAATGTTTTCATTGTTTTGACCTCCTGCATCCTGGGTCTGTATGACCACAGATGTGGAAGTGTAAGGCAGGAGGAACTCTGGGCAATATCTCTCTCCCTCTGTCCTTATGGGATTTGGAGGAAATGCTTTCTGCTCAGACCTTTTGTTCCCTTATTCCCTGATCTAGGACCTGCTTCCTCCCCACCCACATCTACCCTTAACTGTTACAGGATAAAAAAGTTGTATCGTCTCGCCGCAAAAGGGTTAATGTCTGTCATCTTTTGGTCTTAATTCAGTGTATTGTCTTTCTTTCTTTCCTTCTTTCTTTCTTTTGGTAATTAATTGTGAAATTGACTAGCAGTTTTCAGTGCATATCTCGGTCACCAAAAAAGTGGCAATTAACAAAAAAAATTGTATAAAGAAAATTAGGCTTGTTTTTAGAACCATCGAAGATTTATTTATATATTTACTTCATTTTAGTGACATTTCTGACTGTTTTTTTGTGACACATTTTTTTTGAGCAATTTACAAGGGTCTTATTCCCATCATTACTATAATATAAAACAATTATACAAATTATACGAATTTTAACATATTTATAAATTATTTGTTCATTTTACTCAATTTTATTTGGTTTTTAATTTTTTTTGAAAAATAGTCCTGAAAAAAATCTAATGTACTCTTAAGGTAATAGATTAATTATAATTTAATAATTTTGTTAATTATCAAAATTAAATATGTTTTGGAGTCAAGTGTAACCTGGTCATTTCTTCATGATATTAACCAGTGTGGGTATTATATGTGATATTATATGTGGTCATGGCATTGAGAACTTCTTCATTCCTGTAGTTTTGACATCACTTCCTCCAGAGTGGTCATGTAAGGAGTATATCATCCAGGTGGATGCTGCACACAGGTGGTGGTTGAGGAGATTACCCTCCTTCTATGTAAAGCGCTCTGAGTGCCCAGAAAAGTGCTATATAAATGTAAGGAATTATTATTATTAATTATAAGGAAATACTGACTAACAGAACTGGAGAAAGCCAGCCGGCATAAAAGCTGGAATATTTAAACATCGCACCATCTGAACAGCCTGTCATACCAGACCAGACCAGACCAGACTGGTGGGTGCAGTCCAAGCTAGCCAAGACAGACCGCAGGCTAAGAACAAAGAACGAACCACCCTAAATTATAGACAAACTCAACAGCCTGATTAGGAGTTCATTACTGCTGCTTCTGCTGAGCTTCAAAAATCTGACATGGCTCTTTGTCCAACTTTCAGAGCTGTAATTTTAAGAGGAGACAAAATGATTGAAGCTGGAAGTGGACTAGGTTGTTAACGCCTCTGTTTGATGCAATCATATTCATCCTAACAGTGCAGTGGGCCCATGCAAGTGCTATTATATTCTGTCTGTGTTTGCTGCCTCCCTTCTGTTTGAATGAAGAGTTTTGCAGTGCTGATGGAGGCCCGGGGCATTAGAGGCTCTAACTGTGTGTGTGTGTGGGTGTGTGTGTGTGTGTGGTTCAGCTGTAATTGTTGTGACCTAAATGATGGTAAACAGTGACATTGCTGTCCAAACAACCAGAGCCACACTCACACTGGCCTCTTTGTCCTTCTCTTTCCGCCCCCTCTGACATACACACACACACACACACACGGACCATTTGTAGCCCCATAAGGGCCTATAGGGAGCAGGATGGCCCCAGGCGGATGGGACTGGCATGGATTTCCCTCCTTTGGTGGAAACTGGGGAACTCTGGGACAATGGCCACGTGATGCTCTTTGGCATCTTAGGAGCCGGATGAGGAAAGGGTCTTTTGTTTCTATTCTGCGTTTCCCAACGTGTTACATCACACATCCACTAATACACACGTGTGAGATGTTGTGGAAGTTGTGATTTTAAATGCATGCTAATGTGCTTTCCAAAAAGCCTCACTTATTATTCCTTCTGGATTGACCACATCACATCGAGAGTTTCGAGATGTTTCTTCTTTTTTAATATTTTAATACATCTGTAATATTTCATACAGATGTCTTTGCAAGTTACTTGCAATTCATGCTGTTTTTTTAAGGGTTGCTTTTTTAAGATACTAAATCAAGTTCAAAAAACTTTTCAGGATGTATCTAGATGCACTGCACTGTTTAATCAAAAGAACATAGTAACATGGTAATAATGTTTACCCAATATACTATATACTACCAATATACTACCCAATATAATGCTATACATTTTCATCCTTAGAATATCACGTTGTTAGCTTAGCTTCGCAACATTGTCTGTTGAAATCAGTTGTTCTAATTTCAAGATGCTGCCTGTGTAGTGCTAAGTTATTTTAATGTCCTGCCTTTGCTGTCTTCTAAGTAGCAAGTAAATTTTAAACAGAGCTTTTGTGTGTTAAAGTTGGCCAGCAGGTGCAACCAAGCTGTAGACATGCACAGTCTCTGTTTATTGTCAAGGTTTTGAAGGTGTCTTGCCCACAGACCAATAAAAGCTTATTTACTGAACACACAAACTTCTCACTACGTCACCAAGGAATGGTGTGTGTGTTGGTGTTTCAGGTTTTACAAATGTGTGCAATACCTTGTGAAACCACCAAACAAATGTGCAAGACATTTGGACTTTTGTCTCACTCGTGTACAGAACAACATTTCTGAACTCTATCGATCTGACTAGAGGGCGATGATCCAAACTTGGGGGGAAAAATTAAAGCCATAAATAAGCAGACAAATAAATTTTTCAGACAGCCCAATAAATGGCTGACAGTTTTATCCATTTACTAGATATAAACAGGGACATAAAAACAATCACACTCACCCATCTGCGGGGCATCATCAGTCTGCGGTCTCCACCAGAGCATTGATCAGGGTGAGCCGCATCAAAAGTGTTTGTTTTAACAACAGCTCTGTCTTTGCCGTTTCATTATCCAGCGGTGGTTTGAGCAGGCAAATAACATTATAAATGACCCTAGAGGCACTGCAAGGATGTTCAGTGCTTATTAAACCATCACTTCATCAATCCAAAGTATTTGGTGTGAAAGTGTGCGGTTGTATGTATTGTGTCAAAGAGTGCATGATTTCTTGTTTGTGTTATTTTTTTTTCTTTTACAATTATGCTGCCATGAAGAGTTTCACCACAATATTGTGCAATATTGTACTCTGCACAGAGAATCCTAATGGACTTTTCTTGTCCTTTGTTTCAGCTCTTTGACTTTGCATATGTTTTAAGGGATGCTTAGAATACATATTACAATGCTTAGAATACAAATTACAAAGGAAACTGCAAGATTAGGACTGCAAGATGATAAAATAAAATGTGGATATTTGATAGGGTGGGCATATAAGCCATTCATCCAGGACACGTCCTGGCCAGGATTTTAATATTGCCTAAAACATCCAAAGCAGTTTGACCAATAACATGCAGGTATTGTACATTATTGACCAATCGTAGGGCTGCGCATGAGAAGGGAAGATCTACAGGGAATGATCAAAGCGATGCAAATATGTGCACATGTTTGTTCGTTCGTTTGACTTGAAGCATCGCTGCGCACCGGTCAAAAAAGACACCAAAGTAGGTGCGAGAGCGATTCGAAAGCATAAAGAGCCGTCTGCTCTGCTCTCTATAGCTTTCATGAATCGATCAGCACAGTGCAAACAGCCGAAACCTGGATATTTTAGGCAATATTAAAATCCTTGCTGGGGCGTGTCCTGTATGAATGGCGCATTTGGCCACCCTAATATTTGATGTTTAGGAAAAGCTACTATATCCTACCCTTAAAATTATTTTAAACAACATTTATCTTATTTTTGTTTTTGAATCAGCTGATGACTTTCTGAATTTCATGTTTTTTATTTTACTTTATATTTACTTTTATTATTTGCTTTATATTAATTTACTTCATTTTTCCTGAGCATGTACACAATTCACTATGGCAAAGCTCTGATGTACTGATATTAATTTTAACCTATAACCCTATATTGTACCCCTAAAACTATTTTAAATATTTTCCTTATTCTTAATTTTTTAATCTAATCCTATTTTATTTAACTGAATTGTTCAGCTCTGACACAGCTCATAAAAAATTATTATTAAAAATATTTAATTTAATTATTTATTTATTTATTTTGAATTTGATGGTGACTCCCTGAATTTAATTTAGTTTAATTTAGGTTAGGTTATTATTTATTTATTTTAAAAAAATATTTTTAATGAATATTTTTTTAATTTGTAATTAAAAAATACATGTTTTTGTTAACTGCCCATGTTTTTTTATATCATCATAATCATTATCATTATTATATATATATATTTTTTTGTTTGTGTTGTTTTTAAAGGCTCTCTTCGGATCAGATTATTAGTCTAGCATCAGGTTATTAGACTAGCCTGCGAACACTACAACAGAAGAAAAAGGAGAAGAGGGAGATGCATTTATTAAGTGAACAGTCAGAGAGATCACGCTTTGCTTGTGGAGGCCTGGAGATTCCTAGAATTTGAGCAGAAAGGAGCTAATGCCTAGCAACCGCACCACAAAGGGCGGAGAGCTGTGGTCAAGTCTGTCTGCTGGAGCAATGAATACAAAAACCCAGAGGACGAGTGAAGTGAGAGAGCGAGAGCAAGAACTTAAGTCTGTTTAAATGCGATTAGATGGATCACATGCATGATCTCAGCCTTTTAAATAGGTAAGTTACTTGCTTTTGATTTCATAATGCAGTTGAGAGGCCGTAAAACTGGTTAAGTCATGGTCAAGCTAGAAACTAAGACAGGCAGGGTGGACAGAGACAGATGTGTACTGTGGTAACCTGGGTCGCAGCTGCAGCAACAAAACGAATTATTCTCGTTTCCACTGTGAAGCTGTGTTCCTCAGACCATAATGACCACAAAAACTCAGTCAACCTCAGCCAGACAACCTGGCTCCGGATCAGGAGTGCACACCTGAGCTCACTGGCACGTCACTGTACTATATTGGTGAGCTCTCATTAGCGTAGCCCATGTTGTCATTTACACACCCACGCCTGCCCTCAGATCTGCAGCCGTGTGATGGGACCAATGCAATGCAAAAACAACACCTGATACCTGATACCAGGTCTTTTGCACGCATGTGGAGGTCTTGAGTCTGTTTGGGTTTAAAGTTAAATTAAATTAGTTAAATTTACATTTTTATTATTATTTATTTATTGTTTGGGATGTGCAATAATTATTTTCAGATTATTCCAATACCAATAATTCGTAGAGTCTTTACTACTGCATTTATTTTTTCTAGTACAGAAAAACTGGAAGTGAATAATGATGTGCATGAGCTCATAAAATGAAAACCGGTCAGGTTTAATTGGTAGTGTGCTGAAAATACAGGCCATTGTGTAATAAATGTTCTTTGATACAGGAAGAACCCGGCTGCCATCCCAGTCGAATCGCTGATCATGTTTAAAATTAGTTTCATAGGAGATGGCACACGATTTTCAGTTCAGAGACACTGCGAAGAATCTAAAACCGTAATTGGATAAACTGAAGAGATGTAGCGTGCTTCCATGTGTAGCTCATTTATGATTGTTTAAGAGTTTTTCTGGTAATTCACGATTACTGTTTGGTTGAGTTCTGCTCATGTGATGACCTTTAGTCTTTTGTCATGGTTTAAAAGCATTCCGTGGAAGTGGTGCCAGTTTTATTCACAGACAATAACTAAAACATACATGGCCACATCCTGCAGGTGCACATCGCTAGATGTATGAACACTAATACACAATAGACATGTTGAGTCATACAGGCTTTTATTTTCCCATGAGGGCTATCCCGTCTCCTGTCTGTCCTCTAAGGCATTGAGCACAATGCAAGTTCACCAAGTATAACAAGAACTATATTAGTGTCCATACACAGGGACGATAAAATAGTTTTTTTTTTATAAGTGTAAACTACTGTAAATGCTCAGGCTTCATAAAATTATGGTTGTACCACTGATGTCACATAGACTATTTTGACAATGTCCTTACTACCTTTCTGGGCCTTGAACGTGTCAGTTGCGCTGCTGTCTATGGAGGGTTAGAAAGCTCTTTGGATTTCATCAAAAATATATATTTTTTTGTGTTCCGAAGATGAACGAAGGTCTTACAGGTTTGGAAAGACATGAGGGTGAGTAATTAATGACAGGAGTTTTAATTTTTGGGTGAACTATCATTTTAAAGTTAGATCATGTAGCCGTAGCATTTATTATAATAATAATAATAAAATAGTTATAACCTTATTTTTCAGGAATATCACACAATTTTTCAATAAAAATGCATTTTTAAGTTTTAATTTGATTTGAATTTAAAAGTGTTTAAATTAAAAACTTTTTTTTTTTATTGCTTTATTGCATTTGATAACTGTTTTTGATAAGAAATTAGTATTAAATCATTACATTTACAATAATCATTATCATAAATCATCACACTGATAAAGTTTTATGAATTCAGGTGAATACACATTACTTTTGATTATTAAAAATAATTAAACCATTTAATCTGAATCCATAAACATTACAACTGAAAAAAAAAAAAAAAACTGGTTTCTTAGGGCCCTATTATAGTTACAATCCTTGGTGTGAAAAGCCCTTTACACCAACTTTCTAAATGTGCAGTGGGAGCAAAAGTCTCTCAAATGAAAGTTACAAACTGATGCGTGACGGAAGTCTGAACGGCTGCCGTCTCCGTAAGATGTGGGAGAACTGATTTAGCATGTTTGAGGTGTTGACAGCAGTTGCTCAAGTGTGAAGTCGTCTCTTCACGTAGATTAAGTGGATGTGAGTGTGTGGCACGTTGACAGGTGTGCTATCACTGTGATTTTGAAATCAGTAGGCCATCTTTTGACACACACACAGGCTTTCTTTACTTTTCTTTTTCAGGCTTTCCTTTTTTTGTGCATCTTCGGATACCATTTCATTGGAGTTTGAGGGCAGTTTTCCGCTCGGTTTGCAGCGTAATCCGTGTGTTTAGAGTTGTGTAAGAGGGCCACAGACTGACGGCCGGGGGGCAGTGCTACATCTCAGAGCTGCACGTCATGTGACACGAACACGCTCCCCAGAGCACAAACATGTGCCAGTCCGTATCAGATACGCCATTGTGACACGTAGATGTTTGTTTTTGAGATGTTAGAGGGTGCTTGTGAGAGCTTGTTGATTCTAGCATATGGCCGTTATGTTTTGTGTGTTTATATAATGTTCAAATTAGGGAGTTATATGTCATGAGTAGCATGCCCCCACAGGCCTGTGGAAATTACCCTGATAAGGCTGCGTTTCCTGTTTGTGAAGCACTCAGACATCTCCATTAAAGGCCAAACTTGATAAACACCAGGTCTGGGAGAGAATGGAACGATGAAGATCGGCTGCTAAGTCAGCAAATCTTGAGTTACTGGATGTATAGGCTACACACACACACACATTCACAATACAGGGTGGGCATTAGCGCTAAGACTCTGACTAGACGGAGAAAAAACTGACTGTGAGCTTGCTTTCCTGTCTGAAGATAACGTGTGTGCATGAGTGTTGTTTTTGTAACCCTGTTTTCCTTGTTTCTGTCACAGGTGCTGGAGAATCGGGGAAGAGCACCATAGTAAAACAGATGAAGTGAGTGAACGATGTTTTCTCTTTTCAAAATCTCTTACTCTCTTTCAGACACATCTCTGAATGCCAGCTGTTGATGCTGGTGTGGATGATATGAGAGGGAACAGCTGCAACCCTAAAGTGAGAAAATGTTAAGAAAGAAAATTTTCTTTCTCACAAACGTACACATATTCCTTCATATGGGACATTAGGAGTTTTTGCCCCTGCGCTAGTTAATAAACTCAAAGTGCACATACTTGTACACAAACCCCAGAGTTTCAAGTCTAAATAAGTGTTTAGAATCCTTCACTTCGGTGAGTCAGATTCAGGGAGTCATTTCAAAGGCTTGATCGTCAAGTTTAAAGATGCAATATAACAGTAGATAGATTCAAATCTTTTCTTCCACATTTTATGATGTACTGTATATCCGAATGAGAGCAAAGGTAGCACAGAGTCTTAGTTCAATCCTTCAGTCGTTGGTTGAATGGAGGCAGATCTGAATTCAAGCTCGAGATCAGTTTGTAAGAATGGGACTAGGTTTATGCAGCCAAAATGATAGAAGAAGACGCGAAATACGTACCAATGTGTACATATCACTGCAGTTTCCAACAGAAATGAACACTAGAGGCAGTAAAACAACGAGCGCTTGCATTAGAGCATTAGAGTTATAGGACTACTCAACGAACATTTCACATACAAACACCAACGTCACATAAAACGTACCACATGTGCGTTCATCAGTTCCGGAGAAAAAAAAACCAAACACTCTTTTTGTCCCACTCAGTGGACATTTCACATCGAATATGTCATGAAAACCTACATGCCGCTACGTATTTTGTATCTTGCCAAAAAGTTCCCACAGGTATGTTTTCATCATGAGATCAGGCTCGACATAACACAACCATAAAACTAGTTCACGTTAATTCATGCAATAGCACCCACTGTGGCAGCTCTGAGAATGCAAAAATATATTTGCATTGCATTATCAGTTGTATTCTGAAATGTTTCAGAACTTAATAAAATGTGAAATTGTTTATGCGCTGTAAGCATACTTGTGTAGAGTATTTTTGGGGGCCTTACACATAGAAGTCATAGAGTGAGTTGCCTACCTAGACAGCATTTTTTGGCACAAATGTTACAAATGTAACGCTGATGGCTAAAAGTCCTGTCTGGGTATGTAGCCTATGTGTCTCCCTTGCTTACACTCAGATAAACAGCTGTTGATGTGTGTATGTAGTCGGGCCTCTGGCAGCAGTTAATGCTGTTTATCTGACCTAGACCTCTGCTGCTCTTTTTACGCCTCTGTTTCCCAAAGCAATTTTTCAATCTAATCATACTGATGGAAAATATTTTGTACTCCATCTCATCACTGAATGCATCCTGACACACACACTCTGACCAGCATTCATTCCTTAATAATCAAATGACATTATTATAAAAAGACTCTAGTTGTGCAGCTATATATTTTCCCTTTAAAGGTGTTTTAAATGGCGTCTGAGTGTCATTTGAGTGATACACGGTGAACTGGCTTTCTGGTTGTATCCTCAGAGATTTTCCTCTGAACTCCTGAGCCAGAGCTGACTATATTAAAAAAAATCTCCATAGATTTGCAGTCTTACAAGATCCACAGGACTATTCCCACCAGCACTTAAAATCAATTCAGTGGCTAAGTTCCATCCACTGCAAAAGTCTGTTCATATTAATACATTTTATATTACATCTGGATATTAAAGCCAGGCTTTGGCTTAAAACCTAATGTTCTTACCTCTTTGTCTTTTGTGCCATCCTGAATTTGTTCTCTGTTTTATTTATTTATTTATGCATGTTTATATTTGCTTTTTCTGGTGAATATAATAAATATTTAGCTTTATATTTACATTCAATTTTGAGTTTAGGGTTAGAAGTCTCTTATGCACACCAAGTCTGCATTTATTTGATTGAGGAAAAAAAACAAAAAAAAACAACAACAGTAAAATCAAAACTGACATTATTACATTTTAAAATAACTGTTTTAATGTATTTTACAATTTTTAATGATTGATTTTAATGACAGTATTTATTTGAAATAACTTTGTAACAATGTAAAAGTTTTTACTGCCAGTTTTGATATTTACTTTAATATATATAGTGCTTTGCATTTTCAAATTTGTATATATATATATATATATATATAGATATATATATATATATATATATATATATATATAGTCTAATTTAGAAATATAATCAGATTTATTTCTATATATTCAGACTTATATATAAGTCTGAATATATAGAAATAAATCTGATTATATTTCTAAATTAGAATATTTATATATATATATATATATATATATATATATATACACATACATACACACATTATCTTGTGTTATATATATAAATCACATTAAAACAATATAAATGAAATTTGAATGAGGGCTAAATATCCTATACCACACTGATGATTGATTGATGGTCTGTATATCCGTTATGCAGGATTATTCATGAGGACGGATACTCGGAGGAAGAGTGCAAGCAGTATCGAGCTGTGGTCTACAGTAACACCATCCAGTCCATCATGGCCATCATTAAAGCCATGAGCAACCTCAAGATCGAATATGAGGACGGTGGCAGAGCGGTGAGTACACACAGCATTCCCTCCGCAAATAAATCACACACATCCTCTGTACAGCATTACACACACACACTCAGATCGGCTCAAACACCCACCGCCTCAGATGATCCTTCCCTCATCACAAAGCCAGACATCTGATTATCAGCATAAAGTCTGGTCATGCTGCTCAAGAAACATTTCTTATTTCTTCTCTTGTGGAAATAGAACTATTTATAACACTTTGTCTTCATCACTTTTGATCAATTTAATTCATCCTTCTACTCAAGTACTGTAAGAGACTTCAGATCACACATAGCACAGTAACTATCTTTTATTCTCCTGTCTATGCACAAATCTTCAAAACCTGCAAGAGATGGAAAGATTAAGTGTAAAAGAAGGCGAAAAAAAAATGAGGAAGTCCGAGTGTTAGAGAACAGCCTGAAGGCAGCAATATGTTCAGCGCATCTGAGCCACCTGAGGCTTTGGAGAAACTCTGATCTCTATCAGCACAGATTTATCCTCACTATATAGTCGAATCCATGATATTAGACCAGATTTACAGTGAATGTACAGGGTTAACACTGACTGAATGGAAGGAAGTAGGACGCAGGAGTCTTGAGACGTGTTATTAAAAGTTGAACTTTTAACTTGTCACAGTGTCTTTAAAAAAGCAGCACTCATAGTGCAGAGAATGAAGTGAAGAATTCGGCTCCTTTAAACCAACACAGGCCCTGTATTTTTACTGTGCAGCAGCAATGTATAGTTTAATTAAACGTGTGAAGGGAGAGATGGATGATTGTGTCTCTGCTCTGGGAATAGAGCTGTAAAGTGCTGTTAGAGAGGCTAACAATATCTCTCCATCACATTTAATTAGTGAGAGCAAGATCTGTTGGAGACATTCCTCAAGTGTCTTGCTCTCTCCTTCTTTCTCATTTATGAGGTGTTTTTGATGAAGCATGTACAAAACTGATAACTGATAAGGGAGTGTGTCATCTCAGTAGCTCAGAAAACCCTGCATAATTACTGTAAGCTAGTTCAGGGTAATGTTCACAAGACACCAATCAGAAGCATTTCTGAGTTAATTATTTAAGGGTGTCAGACTCATTTTAGGTCAAGGGCTGGACTGGGAAAAACATATCTTTTAATGTGTACATATTCATAGCAACACATGCTTTTATCAAATTAATGATGTTAAGTATCAGCTTTATACTGCTGGAATAAATTAATTGGAAAACATGCAAGTCAGTATTGGTGTTTGTGTTGTCACAATACCAAAACGTCAGTAGTCTGTTCCAATACCAAAAAAAAATTCACTTTTTTTTTTTTGTTCTAATTTTGATACCATAGCAAAACTGTTTAACTTTTTTAACTATGTGACAATAAAAATACTGTACAATTTAATACACAGATCAATTTTGACCTTTTAACATATCCAATTCCAAAATAAAAGTTTGATAGTTTAATGCTTGAAACTGAAGAAATTAAGTAAATGTTAGTATTATAATTTCACTGTTAAAAAATAATATAATACAGTATATTATTATAAATAATATTGTATATTTTTAGTAGCTAATTTTAGAGAGCAATGTTTATATTTTTTGTGTATTATTATATTTTAAATACAATTTTTGTGATTAAATATTACAATAAGTATTAGTAATACTCCTTGTTTTGTTTAATATTTTATTTAATAGTAATAATATTTATTTAGTCATATTGATATGGCTGAATTGTGTAGCCCTACAAACAAGCATAGCAAACCTGGAGCTTTATCACATTTTAAATCACAGTTTGTATCAGGAAAAAAAAAAGATTTCTGTAATGTAGTAGAGACATTATCCATTTATATAAAAACTAATAAATAAATAAACAGTGGACCTCATAAATCACCAACTTGACCATACCATATGTTTAATTTGATTCTGTTATTCCCTAACTTTATCAGAAACATTGAGTACACAGTGCTTTGCATAAAACAAGAAGTAGAACATCGGCCAGTGTACCTTTTAAATAGTATGAGAGAGTACATGTGTTAACCATATGTCACAGTTTGAGCAGTGTGCTTTAGACACGTGGAAAACTGCATCCCATGGGGCTGATCGCTGCATCTCCTCATTTTCTCTCTCTTTTCCTCTCTCTCTCTCTCTCTTCTCTTGAGGTCGTAAATCTTTTAAAAGGCCTGTAACCATCCTGTCCTCTCTCTGTTCATATCTGTTGCCTTTTTTCCACCGCATAGTAAAAGAACCTTTGGTATTCTGGTTTCAAGAATTCTTTGACTCTACGAGCTATTTAACTTCTGAATTGTGGAACGCGGTGTCGTTTCACATTTACAATTACTGTATATACTGTATTACTGCAGTATACAGTAGCACACAGTTCGAATTCAGAATTCATCACGTCCCCTAAAAGCATGGGGTCGGTCGTGTCACACATCTCTCAGCCCATCATTTCTGCTCATGGCTCCCATGTTCCACCCCAGGGTTGACTTCCTGTGATCTAGTTCAGCTCCCTGGTGGGAGGGGTTTTGGTGTGAGACTCCATTCCTGCAACATATACTCTTGGGAGGAGAAAGACAGCTATGTAGGTAGACAGATATTTTTGTAGCTTGGAGAGTGTGTGGGAGACAGACAGCTCGTCAAGCGGTTCGAGACTCGAGACTGAGATGCGATAGTAGAATCTGGAGGTGAGATCTAGTCATAGACTCCTCCTCTTCCTCTCTGTTTTTCTCTCAGGGGATGCATAGCTCACATTTGTATACTGCACTTTTGACCTGCCTGGCAAATAAATCTCTTGAGTAACATGAATTAACCCCCCACAAAGTACACATACACACGTGCACACACAGCAGCAACTGTAAAAATGTCCCTTCTCCCAGAATGCCACCATGCAACCAGTCTGCCGTTAAGATAATGGGTGTGTAGATAATGCAAATGGAAGACCGATATTTCCTTTTACTGATATTTAATCAATAAACAATATCAGGTCTACTAACAAGTGTTGGGGGTTAAACAGTATGTTTAACAGGAGCTGTCATTTCAGTGTTTTACTTTAGATATTTTTTTTTTTTTTTTTTAATTGCAGTATATGATATGCATCTCGCGTTTTTTTTTTTTTTTTTTTTTCCTCTTTTGATTTTAAATTATATTTATAAAAAAAAAAAAAAACTATATTCTGCCCAGTGTTGTCCAGTGAAACAATGTTTATATTAAAGGCTATAAAAAACAAATATGTAACTATGTAGACTGTTATATATTATGTGCAAAACGAGTTAAAATCACATGACATCCTAACATTGTAACATTACAATCTAAAAACAAAAATAATGCTTTGTAAAGCAAAAGTTAATTGCACTAAACTACAAATGAAAAAAAGCACAGACTGTTATATCTTGATTAGGGGTTGCACGACTACTGATTTCTGCTAGTCGATTACTTATTTAAAAAATACTCGAGTTACTCGACTACTCGTGGTTCATGCTACTGTAAATGAATAGACATTAAATAGTTAATAGTTAATTTTTGATTAATTTTTGATTTTGATTGGATCTGTTTATTCGTTTGGTTTATAGGATGATGCACGTCTGTTGTTTTCCCTGGCCGGGGCGGCAGAGGAACAGGGCATCCTGCCAGACGACCTGGCCAATGTCATCACCAGACTGTGGGCTGATGGAGGGGTACAGAGCTGCTTCACCCGGGCCAGAGAATACCAGCTCAACGACTCCGCTGCATAGTGAGTACTCTCTCTGTTATTAGTCAGAAAGATATTGACCAATGGCCATTCATCAATATTCATGCTCATAAAGCACACCCTCAGTCAGATGATAAATCATGCATTTACAGACAGAACAGGGTGGTGCACTACAGCATTATTATTATTTTACTTGGAAATTAAAACAAGTGTTTTTTTTTTTTTTAATAGACACCAAAACCGCTCTGCTATAGTTCAAAATATTATAAGTGCCTCACTAAATGAGAGGCAAAAAAACTGAAACTTACTCAAGAGTGCCTTTAAATTTAAAAGAACTAGAAAGATGAAAATATGTGATGAGAGTAGGCAGGATCAGATCGATACGTCAAAGCGAGCAGAAAATCTGGCACTAACAGTTAACGCTCTGTTGAGAAACCAATTGCTATTAAATGGAGAGGGTTGGCCTGGGTCAGGACTTGCATGAATTTTCCCATGCTTGATACACTCAGAATCAATCAGGGGTAGGAGGAGCGTTCCCTCACAGGAGGGGGGGGATCACGGTTGTTTGGCCTTGAATTAGGAAATGAATGATGATGTCATTTGTCGGTGGGAAAAAAAGGTTGTAGAAGGACAGAGGGAGTGCTAATCTTAGTTTTCATAATATTTAGTTGTGTTTGCTAGGTTCAGCAGATGTTTATGTGAGAGGGTTTATAGCCTGTGTGTGGGTGGGTGGAGAGAAGTGTGGTTTTACAGAGGCAGCCACTCCTTCCCTATCCTCAAAACAGAGGCTAAAGATGTCTGTATTGAAAAGAATAGCAAAATCTTCATGAAGAGAGTTGCAGGCTATAGAAGTTATAATTGGCTCATAATAAAAACAATGTATACATAGACGACCATTCAGAATTTTGGGGTAAGTAAAGACTTGCATTGTTAAAAAAAGATTTCAAATATGTGATCATACTTCTGTCAAAAACATTGAAACGGCTTCTTGAGTGGCTTCTTTAATGTTTTGCACTGCTTGCACTGGTGTGGTAGGCTTCAATGACAATAACAAGATGAGTTTGAATGTGCTTAACCAAATACTTTTAGTTAATATACATATTTAGAGTTCAAGAGATTGCAGAGTGACAAGACATGTAAAAGTACCAGACCACGAATTGGATGACATTGGCTCAAAATTGGGATTTTGGTGACTGCTGGAATTCATGTTGGTGCTTTGTGAAGCCCAGTCAAGTTTTTCCACACTTAAAATTTCTTCTAAAGCTTCATGGAGTTCATTTCACAAAAGGGCCCTCCCAAAGCTAAGTTAGACGCACACACTTCTCTAGAAAACCAATAGCAAAAGAAAACCCTAACTTAACCCTAACCCACTGGAACTACAAAGCCTGGAATTGGAACATATTTTTGGCCACATTTCACAAGATCTCCCCTGCCTCTTGACCAGAGCAAGAGGTCAAGCACAGCTCCTGTTCCAGAGAAAAACAAGACAAACTTTCTGTGCATCAAAGAAAACATCATCTTTGTCTGTTTGCAGACATGTTGTTATGAGTTAATGCCAAACGTCAGAATATAGGTACTGTATTGCCTGCATCAGTAAATAGCATGTACCGATTCCCTTTAAATGTGTTATGATGGTGTATTATTTTGAACAGCCACTGTATTAAGTGTCTAGCCTTGGTGTAGTGTTCTCATTACAGGTCAGCTACAGTGTCAGACTGTTCTCTTGGCTCTCATAAACTCTAGCTTCATTTATTAGAGACATGACTTTAATTCTCTGTACCTTAAATGACAGCAGGTGGTCATTAATCTCTCTCGACACAGGCCCATATTCCTGCACCCTACAGGTCAGATCCCTTATTGCATAAATCAGAGCACATCAGGGCACAATAAGTCTTCAAGAGAGACAAACCAATCCAATCCAACACCCCCCTACCCCCCATAAATGTTTTTAAATATCTTGGATTTGCGGAATGTAAGACTACAAATCAGCTCTTTGTGAAAAGGGATTATCAGCACTTTTCAATTTGATTTGGGTTGGGCTTGATTGTTTTGTGCTGTTGGACTCCAGCGGAGTGAGAGTGTCTGCAGAGATCCACACAATATTGCAACCACACACAGAACCGATAAACATATAAGAACTAAGAAAGAAAAGATTCAACTAGGAGAATCTTGCATGCCACATGGTTCTCTTGTAATTCAGCATTGAAAACCTGAACTCTTGGTTGGTCGTGGAACCGTACGATTGTGTCGTAGTGGGATTGTGTGGTATTAGGTGGAGCAGTAACATTCAGTGTTGTTGGCAGGAGTTCTTGCCTACACAGCTTATCAAGCTGTGTTTCTGTGAGGCTTCATTAGCCGTTGATTGGCAGCTGAATGGAGATGTGCATTGTCACCGTCGCAGCCTCCTAGACTGAGGCGGTTTGTCTGTTCCTGTTTGGAAATCTGATTAGACGATTGCACACAGAGTATTTTGCATAAGAACATCATCTACAAGGCTTGTTCAAACCAAAGCTGATGCAACTAAGAGAGACAGAAGTGTGCAATATTTTGCATTATAAATACATAAGAAATATTTTGAGGGAATATTCAACATATTGAAGTAATATTTAATATTTTAGACCAGTTTTCAAAATAAAGTCAGGCGTGCTTTGGTGGTCTATGGAAAATTTAAGAGAAAAAAAGAAAGATTTTCGAAAATATATTTTTGATGTTAGATATAAAAAAGCCCATCTGCATATTTTTATATGCAATACATAGAGTATAAAATACTATATATGTGACCATGGACCACAAAACCAGTCATAAGAGTCAATTTTATGAAACTGAGATTTATACATCACCTGAAAGCTGAATAAATAAGCTTTCCATTGATGTATGTTTGTTTGTTAGTATGTATGTTTTTTTAGTATAGGACAATATTTGGCTGAGATACAACTATTTGAAAGAGTGCAAAAAATCTTGAGAAAATCACCTTTAAAGTTGTCCAGATGAAGTTCTTAGCAATGCATATTACTAATCAAAAATTAAGATTTGATATATTTACAATAACAAGTTTACTAAATATCTTCATGGACCATGATCTTTACTTAAAATTCTACTGATTTTTGGCATAAAAGAAAAATCAATAATTTTGACCCATAAAGTGTAGTGTTAGATATTTCTACAAATATACCCGTGTTACTTATGACTGGTTTTGTGCTCCAGGGTCACATATTTTTTTGATGATATTATTGTTTCATTGCTTATTTTTATTTTAAAGCTGCAATCTAACATTATGCTTAATATAAAAGTAAATAGATAATATTTTAATTATTTTCTTTGGCTCTAGCATAGTGCCATTATATAATACAATTATTTAATGTTGTCTTTTTAATGCATAATATTTTCTTCACACTACATTTAGTTTGTATGCAATAGTGAATATACCTAAAGAAGCAAATAGTATTAATGCAGCTAAGTGCAATGTTTATAAGGAAAAGAGAAATGAGTCACACTTTATTTTAAGGTTCAATTCTCGCTGTAAACAAACCATTAACTACAGCTTTTGCCTCAATAAACTACTAATTTGCTGTTATTAATAGTAAGGTAATTAAGTTTAGGTATTGGGTAGGATTAGGGATGTAGAATATGGTCATGTAGAATATGTGCTTTATAAGTACTAATAAACAGCCAATATGTTAATAATAGGCATGCTAATTAGCAACTAGTAAATAATGAGAATTGTCGAGAAACGTATTTTCTACCATCCTTTTGCAGTTATCTGAATGACATGGAGAGGATAGGAAAAGTAGACTACATCCCAACCCAGCAGGATGTGCTAAGGACCAGAGTGAAGACCACTGGCATCGTAGAGACACATTTCACCTTCAAAGACCTGCATTTCAAGTAAGAAACCTCTAGATGTCTTTATTTCGCTCTGATTTTAACTGAGAATTTTTTTATTCACACTCTCTAGTAAGCACTCTGACGTGTGTGTTCACACACATTCACACTTCAAACAACTCATCTACCCAATCTAACAGCCTCCACTGTTTCTGTTAGCTAGCAACACCCACTTTAACCCTCGCTGGAATCAAGGAATTAATTCCGTGCCATCCATGTGGTCAGGTCTGGGGTTTTGGGATTAATTTCCCTTAAACCTGTTGAGGGCATTTGGTTTAGAGTTTATGGGATTTAACAGGGCTGGAATGATTCTCTTTGAATGTGTCTGCTTTAATCTACAGAAGAAATGTCAGCCCAACCTTTAGAAAGATCAAACACAAGCCAGCTGTCCAAGATGCTATTACTTTATTTAATATTTTGTAAATCATATTATGTATCGAGTTAAAAAAAACCAAATGCCACATAAGAGGGAAGATAATTATGGAATTTCCTAGAAATGCCAATGACGTCTTCTGCAGGTCCACGCGGTAACAGAGACAAGTGTCTGACAGGCAGAAATGAATGATTCCTGCAAGAGACAGGAAGTCCTAGCTCTTCCATCCTATTTTCAACCTCTCCATTTCCATAGAAACAAAGCCAAATGTCCTAGTCAAATGTCAACAAATGCCACTGACACACATAAACGTCCAGATCAAAAGAAGAAGAGACATGGTAAACATCTCACTAATAACTGAGTCAGCAATCTCACTATTACGCATTCAAAATCTCCCACAAATTTCCAGTGGACAGAAACAAGCTCTGGGGAAAATATGGTTTGTGGACAACTAGTAAACTGTAAATGACATAAAATGTGGTGTAAGATTTTTTTAAATCTTTAGAAATAGATTAGGAAAAATGTTTGAAGAGCCAATGCATACATGTATTACATTTATTATATATATCATAGAGCATCATAGAAACTCTCCATTCCCCATGTATCTTACATCTTTAAATGATTTTGTAAGTGTTTTATGCTAGTATGGTAAGTTTTAGTAAGGAACTGACTGAAATATAAGTTATTGTTTGATATAATCTTCTTATCTGCCATAAATCTCAAATCTTGGTGTGCTGCTGACCTTTATGGGATTTTTTTTTTCTTTTTTCTTCACAATTTATGGATGAAATCTATATGTATTTTTAAACCCAGACAAATGAAAATAATGGCAAAACTATTCGTTTGCGGCAGTATGATATATTAAACTGAGTGTGCTTCTGCCTTTTACGTCTTTATTGCATTTGCGTCACATTGAATAAGCTTGTTGGGCTGATGATCATATGTTCTTAGTTGTTCAGGGCATTTTTCTCCTTGATGTATCATTGATTTCTTTGGTTTGTCTGGTTTATACCAGATTTTCTCGGGTTATACTGTTGACCATTTACATGGGTCTGCTCTCTCTATATAGGATGTTTGATGTTGGCGGTCAGCGTTCAGAGAGAAAGAAGTGGATCCACTGTTTCGAAGGGGTGACGGCCATTATCTTCTGTGTGGCCATGAGTGCGTATGACCTGGTGCTGGCTGAGGATGAAGAAATGGTGAGACCCTCTTAGGTTTTACACCATGTTAGTCAGTAATTCACAGAACATGACACTAAGAAGTAAAGAAGCTGCAGTTCTACATTTTGGTAGATTTCTGGCAACAAAATTTAGATTTAAGTTACCATGTTCCACACTCTCTATCATTTAAATTAAACCGGCTGTTTTACTAATGCACCTTTAAGACTTCTTAGTAGAAGTGAATTTTCAGACATCGTTTGAATTTGGTACCTTAATATTTTGTTTAAACTGTGATTTATTTTTATTTATTTATTTGAGGAATATAAAGTTCAAAAGAACAGCATTTGTTTGAAATGGAAATCTTTTGTAACATTAAAAAGGTCTTTACTGTCATTTTTTTATCAGTTTATTTTGTGTATCTTAGTGTAGTTGCTACTGTTTATAGTCGTAGTCATAGTTCATGCTGTCATTTCTTTATTTGACCCTCTAACTCTAGCACCTTCTATTCTATTTTAATTCTACTTTATCTATTTATCTTTTTTATTTAAAAAAAACCTAACACTAGCTTTCTATTTTTTCTGTTTTTCTTTGTGTGTGTGTGTGTGTGTTATATATATATATATATATATATATATATATATATATATGTATAAAAAATACCTTGCTATGTGTACTGCGTTATGCTAACCGAGGCTTGTCATTTGCACTTACATATTGTTGCTCTTTTGTTAGTTTTTGATTGCTTATATTGTCCTCATTTGTAAGGCGCTTTGGATAAAAGCATCTGCTAAATGACTAAATGTAAATGTACATGTATCAGGACAGGCCAAGCTCCTGAATACTGACCAGTCTCTTAAATCTACCACAGAATCGAATGCATGAGAGCATGAAGCTCTTCGACAGCATTTGCAACAACAAGTGGTTCACTGAGACCTCCATCATCCTGTTCCTCAACAAGAAGGATCTGTTTGAGCAGAAGATCATTCACAGTCCCATGACCATCTGCTTCCCTGAGTATGCAGGTACTATGAAACGGCTGGCCATCTACCCAATAAATCATCTAAATCCAATCCAGAAGTACTCCAGAAGTGCTTTTGAGAGCTCCGGTTCAATAAATCGCAAGCTTTTGCTTTACCTGCATTAAAGGCAAAAAATTAAAATCAGTATAGATTAGTGCTGTCAAACAATTAATCGAGATTAAACGCATCCAAAGTAAAAGTTTTTGTTTTCATAATATGTGTGTGTTCACTGTGTATGTTTATTATGTATATATAAATGCACACACATGCATGTATATATTTAAGAAAAATAAGTTATGTTTATATTTTAAATATATTTATTTAGAGTATAAATTATATGAATATAAATATATACATGTAAATATTTTGAAATATATACTGTATGTGTATGTATTTATATACACATAATAAATAAACAGTACACACACATATATTTTGTAAATGAAAACTTTTATTTTGGATGCGATTAATCATTTGACCTTTTTAATAATTGTACCTGGTATTTTATGTTATAAAAAAAATAATTTGGAATAAAATTATATATGAGACAAAACAATTATTCCACCAAGTATTAATAGTCCATAAACCTTTTTAATGGTACAAGTTACTTGACAATTTAGAAACTTATATTTATAAAGAATGGGCTTTTTTTCTGTATATAAGTCGAAACCATGTGTTTTATAATTCTGATCAGTTTGTTTTTCTGAAGACAAAAATCATAACATAGTCCATTTTTTAAAAACAAGTTCTGACTTAAAGGAATAGTTCACCCAAAATTGAAAATATACTCACCCTCAGGCCAAGATGTAGAAAAGTTTGTTTCTTCATCAGAGCAGATTTAGAGAAATGTAGCATTGCATCACTTGCTCACCAGTGGATCCTCTGCAGTGAATGGGTGCCATCAGAATGAGAGCCAAACAGCTGATAAAAACATCACAATCCAATAAGGCATTTTTTAACTTAAAACCAGTGTTGGGGAGTAGCTAGTTACAAGTAGTGATGCTACTAGCGTAACTAAATGTTTCAGTAACGTTACGCAATATAGTAGTGTGCTTATCATTTGGCAAAGGGTGGTTGCAGCGGGATTGCATGCAGAGTGCAGTGTTAATAACTATATTTTATTATTATGTGTATCGGATAGTTTACAAAATCAAACGATTGGGACACTTTTTGTAATTGAAATTGAATGTAATTGAATTGCTTAAAACTATTGCTTCTGCCTAAAATACGAGTCCTCTATTCATAACATTGCTTTCTCCAGTTAAAAGTCATTTTGGCTGAATAAAGAGAGAAATATACACTGATTAAGCACTGCTTACAAGCAAGAACCAAACCAAACTGTTCTAAATAAATATGTTGGTGGATTTTAATGTGAGAGGACAACAGGGGATGGATTATGGACTGTTTTGGCCACGAGTCTTTTGTGAGGATATTGACTTGTCCACTTTAGTCATCCATCAGTGTCGATATCCAAAAGGTCAGCAATTCATAACATCCTATGTAGGGTTGTGCATTAGACATCAGTCTAACACAGGCCAGGCAGCTTTACTGATATCACTTAACTGAAAGAGGTCACGTCACTTTAATGATCATTATGAAGGATTTTCTCCGGTTTTGTTTTGCTAGCTTCATGTCTGTCCATCATCCACTCCTGCTGTTTTCTCATTGTGCTTTGTATATCCCCTTTCAACGGTGCCAACAACTATGAAGAGGCCTCCGAGTACATCCGCCTCAAGTTTGAGGACCTGAACAAGAAGAAAGAAACCAAGGAGATTTACCCTCACTTCACCTGTGCCACAGACACGAAGAACGTGCAGTTTGTTTTCGACGCCGTCACCGACGTCATCATCAAAAACAACCTGAAGGACTGTGGGCTCTTCTAGAGCCCAAAAACAGGAAGATGAGTCGAGGTACGAGCAAACTGAATACTGAAACTAACTGGACTCCTTTGGTTTCCACACTACTTGCAACCGATTTCTCTTCCTCTTTCAGATTACTTGAACAGTTTTGATGAGCAGAGGAAGTAGGGGTGGAATACGTCCTGAGCATCTGCACTGGCCAACCACGACTCCTGCTTCCACATGACGGAGCCCGACACAATTTCAATGATTGCCAACGAGCTTAGCCTCTGTTCTCCCTCCCTTCCCTGTCCCAGCGTTGTGTTTGACATTTAATATCTGTGTTATTAACTCCTTGTGCTATGACAACAAATCACCAACTGTTGTATTATCCAGTCCATTTGTGTTGTTTATTTTCTCTTCTTTTGTTCTTTTTTTTTTTTTTTTTGAGAAATAGCAGAGGAAACCTTTTTTTATATGATGCTTTTATTTTACTCTAGAGAATCTGATGTGCAAATTTTATTAAACTTAATTGCATAATGCTTATTTTTTAAACAACAAGCAGGCATTGGATATAGAGAATGATTGAAAAAGGAAAGCGCTTTTTTTACGGTTTACATGATGTTCTTGTTGATAGCAAAATGGAAAGTTGTCTTGCATGATAGAAGATAGCATATATATCAATACAAGTAATCAGTTCACATCAGCGTAACATTCCTTTTTAAGATGAAATTTTAAAAAGTACAAAAAAAGAATAAAAAACAACAAAAAGCACAAAAAAAGCTTCACAAATGGGGAAAGAACTGCTACAATGTAACTGATATTTAAAGTATGTAGTAACAGTCTCTAACGATCTTTTTCTTCTCTTCTATCTTCCCGTTGCTCTTTCTAGCATTCTGTTTGTGCCTTGACTTCCGTTTACAATGGACTTTATTTTCCCCCAAGTTGTCCTACTGTACGTAAACATTTCTTCTCCAGAATTTTCACATGTAAGAATAAATAGTAATAATAATGGAAATCTAACTGATAAAAAAGGGTAGTGTTTTTGTTTCTGTTCTTTTTTTTTTGGTAAAGATGAAACTTATTTTGAAAGTCCTATATGATGATTTAATTTAAATAAAAGTTCATTCACTAGGTAACGCTCTGCCAGCTGTGGATTTTATTTCAAGTGTACTTTTTTGGAGGTTAATAAGTTCACATCAGTGGCTGAATAATTCATTTAATATCCAATCGCAGTAATTAAATACACATTTAAGGGCTTGCTGTAGGGCATCAGCTGGAACATACAAGTATTATACTCTGGCTGATTTCGGCTATCCATTACCTGGAGAGGTCTGTGAGAACATTAATAACTTAATTATTTAAGAACATCAAGGATAATTTATTGTCTGAGATCAAATCGCAGAAAGATGAGGTCCCAGCCAACGATGCTTTACTTTTTCTGGATTAAACAAGTAACACTGTCCTGCTGAAAGACATTAGAAATCATTTCTGGCCAATTACTCCTCACTTCAGAACATATGCTTCTCGAAATTATAATTAAATTCATTTGAAAACGTCTAACTTGGGTCTTGAGCTTTTTTCATTAAACCCCTACGATGAAAAGAAACGAAAGGAAAATGATATTCAAGTTCTGAAGTAAATTAGGGTTTGGAGAGTTGAAGTGAGTCTTTTGAATGCTCTTTGGACAGACTGACATCGCCATCTAGTGACTGCTTTGTGAAACGATACATTATACTTTAATGCGCTTTTACAGCTAGGCTACATAATCTTACATCTCATAAACAGACCAGCAGTGTGTCGCACTTTGTCGTTCTCACCTGATGCTGCTGGATTGCCTTCACCGTTAGCATGAGTGCTGAAAATATATTTAAAAAAAAAAGTGCGAAACAAAACCATGAGAAACACATTTTTCAAATAAATTTCAAGTTCTGTATTACACGACTAAAAATTTTTTGTAAAGAACAATGTTTTTTATTTATTTTCTGTAATGAATGTCGCACTGGTGAGTTCTATGGCTGTCATTTTCTGTTGTTTTTACTATATGTTGGGAAGGTTATTTTGGAAATGTAATAGGTTACAGATTACAAGTTACCCTATCTAAAATGTAATAAGTAGTAATGTAATTGATTGCATTTGATTACTTTTTGATGACTATCTAAAATTCTAATGTTAATCATTTTGGAACATTTAAAGCAGGCAGGGTAACGTTACAGTAGTACTCAGTATCAGACTCCCAAAAGCCTTTATCACTTGAATTAAGATTATAATTTAATTTTAAGGCACAGCCACAACAAAATCAGACTTACTTTGAGATCACTCTGAGGTTAAATACAGATTTAAAACCATAATAAAACCATTTGCTCTGAAGTGGAAGTTGTAGAAATCAGACCATTTTCCTTAACAAAATAAATATCTAAATCGAAAAAAATATTTCTTAGTTTCTGCATGTTCCAATGAGTGAAATTGTTTCATATCAAGAAACAGGTTTGGGTTGCCAGATAATAATAATAATAGTATACATTTTTTGTCTCATAGAAATTCATATTTGATAGTAGCTTGAGTTAGGATGCAGAGGTCACTTTTTGTTCATTATCAAAACCAGTAACATTCGTAAAAAAAAAAAAACTGTAGCAACCTCAGTTTTATATGGTTACATTTATTCTGACCAAGGGTTTTTTTTTTTTTTTTTTAAGCATTGGTCTCCCATAGTAGCATACATTTAAATCATGATAAACAGTTTAAACCACATATATTATACCTCTTTATGTATGTGTGAAAAAAAAAACCATTTAACCCCCCTTTGTAATCGTTAACATTTCAAAAGTAATTAATTTAATTACACATTAAGTTGTTAAATTACGTAATTTAGTTACATGTAACTGGTTACTGCCCAACACTGCATAGAACCGTGTTTGACAGTCGAGTTATAGCATCAAGCTGGAACTGAGTTTTTCAGAGAGGTAACTTGAGGCATAGGCAAAATAAATGTTTAACTTTTTTTCTTCTTTTTTTTTTTTTTTTTTTTTTAAACAGCTTCTTTAAATTTTTTCAACACAAAAATGCATTCCCTTAGTGAATTTCTCCTAAGGCAGGGGTCATCAAACTTGAACCTGGAGGGCCGGAGTTGAGCACCTGCTGGAAGTTTCAAGTATACCTAGCAAGACCTTGTTCAGCTGCTTCAGGTGTGTTTAATGGGTTGGAGCTAAACTCTGCAGGACACCGGCCCTCCAGGACTGAGTCATACCTGTGGTGCCCTTGTCTGGGGAGAACAGACACATCAACTTGGATACATGCATCTGTACTGTAAGAGATAGTGAGTGTCAGTTATTGCTAAACATTTATATTTGATAGGAGATGCTCACTATGGTGGTCCACAGTCCAAGAGGTTTTACATGTCAGACTCAGACCATTCGTTTGGAAACAGTCCACAACACCACTTTTGAGTACCTAGCGGTATAATAGATGGATAGATGAGGTTCTGCTGTTGGAGTCATCATAGAGCTGATGGTGATGATAATAGAGCATTGGTGATGGTGGCACTTAGGTGGTCTCTATCAGGGTCTGTGCAGCTGAGGGTGATCATGGGAACTCCAGCCACCAGGGTGGAGAAAATGATGTATACGAGAGTGGGTCACACACTGGAGCTTTATCATTCATATTCTGCTGCAAAAGAAGAAAAGAATCATGTTTACTTCAGCGTCAATCTTAAGACATTCTGGAAAGAGACTCTCAACGGATGGGTCGTGACAATACAGAATGCAGTGTAATATAATTATGCAGCAAAATAAATAGGCATAAACATTTAAAAGTCTTGAGTCCAATCAAACTAGTATTTTTCATCTGTCACTTGACAATATGGCTAATACACTATTTAGCCCAGTGTTTATTTCTTGTGTTTATGTATTTACAAAATTGTCAATGCCTATATCGTTATTAAATGTTCATATTATTTTGCTTATGAAAGTTCATAATTTTATTCAGTTAAAAAGCACATTTTAAGGATATTTTTGTTTACTTGTATATAATGAAACGGTGCAATGCACATTTTTGATACATTTCAAAAATGCTATATAGGCATTTTGTTAATTTTGTACAATGTATTTTTGCACATTCAAAAATGTTTTAATGTTTGACATTTTACTTTTATGCATTAAAATTGTAAAGTAAATGCAAAACTATTTCAAAAATGTTTTAAGGAATTTTTTGTTACAATACAATTTTGTAATACATTTTTTTTTCCTCGTGTATAAAAGCAATTTGTAATACATGTGTAATACATTACATGGACATTTTTATTAACTTTATATCTGGTGTAAAATCTGGGCCCCACTTGTTAAACAGTAGTTTACACTTTAAAGCTTCAAGCATTAATAAGTAAGTTTTATCTAAATGCTTATCTTAATTTAGTAGCATAACATGCCTGACCTGAACTTGTACAGTGGCGTCATAGCTGTGTCCACATCCTGGTCAAAATCCTGCTTTTCCTCCAAATCTATCACTCTGGGTTCTGAGAAAACAAGAATGATGTAACTAGAAAATGTAATTATTGTGGTGGGCAATTTAAATAATCATTTAAAATTTTATTTTGAGTATAATGGACCATTTATGAGCATTTAAGTTGGAATGATCTATATGATCTCACCTCTGATTGGATCAATGGTGAAACCCGAGTCTCCTCCGGAGATGCCTGAGATGGGCAGCTGGAGGGATTTAAAGGGCCAGTCTCGATCAACTGCATGCTTTAACCACACCTACGATGTTCCACGATGGGCATCTTCTGGGCATCTAACCGGCCCTCCAGGACCGTGTCTGGTGACCCCTGCACTAAAGACTCAGACCAAGTGGACAGTCTGGGTTAATGAGCTCTCAGTTTCCAAATACAGATTATATGCTGTCCTGATGACACCATCCTATAACCATTAAATCAAAAAGAATGAAAAAGGTGTGTTCTTCTTAGCAGGTCACAAGTGTCTTAAGCTGTGTTTGACATTTCAGTCACAAGAGGGAGACAGATCTAGGTGGATATGATATCACAGACATGTAGAAGACTGAGGAAATGTTTGGATTGGGTTGAACAGATACCACGGAAACATCAGACCCTTGGTTCTCGAAGATGGATACATTCTGGAAGGAAAAACTATGAAAAGTATGTAATCTAAATGCATTTGAATCAGTAGTCCAAAAAAAAAGAGTATTTTAGATATTGCCATTAATGCACGTTTAATGCATTGAAAGAAACTTACAGGAAATCAAAGGAGTACCCTCACGACCTTTATACCACTGCAGTTCGATCCTGCTCTGTCCTTTACTACCACAGATATGGAAAACTTGAAAAAAATAAAATAAAATAGGCCTATATTAGAAAAAACACACTACATTACTTATATATATATATATATATATATATATATATATATATATATATATATATATATATATATTGCACTATACATAATTAAATATAAATATGACCAAATATTATATTTAATTGATGATATCCTGATAAAACCTATTGCTGGATAAAGAGAATTCTTAAGACAGGGATAAGAAGACACTGATATCCCATATATGTCTGTTTAGAAAGTGCAGGTAAAGCTGAAATGAATTTCTTTCTTGATGAACTGGGAGACTGGAAAATATTTGTTTTACGCTGCTTTGATTGCTTGGAAGTGTGAATTACTAGCACTACAAATGTGTCAAATTATGACCTAGCCTATCTGGTCAAGCAAAACTTTGAAAACTGATTGTAGACTTGTAGGTTATTGTCATCATGAACACTAACAGATAAATCTAAGCAGTATTTGCTGGGCTGGTTCTGTTGGGTGAAGGCGAATAAAGAAATAAATCTTGAAGACATGCCCAAGTCACTGACAGAATGTGTGCTTACCACAGTAACCACGTACAGTAAAGTTTAATGCTTCGGGGAAATCTCTTGAACAGCCCGGGTGAAGTGGCCATCATTAAACACAATGGGTGGAATTGCATGTATAGTTAACAGCTCACACTTTTTCCTAAACTGTATGCAAATTGGATTGCAACATTTCAGCTTTGTATCACAAAAGGATCAGTGTGTTACCGTCCAGTCATGTTTTTATGTGAGCCTGATAGTCCACACACCTCTAATCTAATCTAATGTGTCCCAAATCAGGATGGAAGAAAATTTTACTCTAATTACAATAAACACCTGGACAGTGCCATAAAACCCATGTGTAGGCCTTGTGGGAATTTCAATGCACTTGTTAAGAAAATAGTATTTCTTCAGAGCTAAGTTCATTTCTGAAACATTTGTGCTTTGTTCAGTGGCTCGTGAATTAATCATTTTTAAATCTGTTATCAACCGCCAGAGGGCGCTGCTCAACGCGCCGTGAATATCTCTGACTCTTCCAGCTCTCACACGGTGAACTTTATCAGGTAACATTTTATGTTAATAACAGGTAAATACATAAACGTGATTTGGCATCTGGAACAGCGGTGTATCTTATTAAATCTTAAAAGATGGGGAAAAAATAAACTCGGATTCTCACATTAGCAAATCTGGGCGAAGACGTAACGTTAAATGCATTCGTAGATTAAAACTGATGTGGTCTTTTAATGATGCAAACAATGCTGCTAAACTCTATAATTTCCATTTTAAGCACACATATTACTATTATTGACAAATGAACATCAAGACACCCATTTACTTGTGCACCCTTCAGCATTTGACACGTTTTTAGGTTTTTACAGACACTTCGATGCATGTTTCTCCGCCTTTATCACTAATACGAAAGAAGAGCAATTAAAAGAAAGTAGAAAATGAAACTACATAATTATTTGATTATATAGAGTCGTCAATAATAGCTATTTATTTATAATACTTTATTATTTACAGTTTCTATGTACCAAATTGTTTATATTTCCATTTTAATACTGTGAAGCTGCTTTAAAAATCTGCATTGCATAAAGCACTACAGAAATAAAGGTGACTTGGCATATGTTTAAATGATAGATAGATAGATAGATAGATAGATAGATAGATAGATAGATATATAGACAGTTAAAATGTAATTATCATATTGAATCGGATATTGTCTGATACTTTGGCATTTTTAAATATACTCATAATTTGAGAAAGGGAGGAAATAATCGCGCTCATATTTCAGTCAAGCTGTGATTGGCTCCTGGTAAGATGATTTGATTGGATGGCGCCGCGATGCTGCGCTGTGATTGGCTGAGACGCGCATGCTGGAATGAAACAGACGCACATATGCGCTTGAGGGGCTTATGATCTGGAGTTTGAGTCACAAGAGCCACATCTGCACAGTCTGGATTTTACTGAAGGTTCCCCCTCACAACAAATGTAAGTGCAATCTTGATTCTACATTTGATCCGCTTTATTCATGATAAAAGTTACTCATGTCTTATACGAAAACAAAAAAGCAACTAATTTATATTGTTTTATTTTACTTTTGCAAAACATTTTTTTTATAAAACATTTATTTCTATTTCAGGAGTACCTAAATTACTGGATTTGACTGTCATCATTCCAGAATCATGGTAAGCATGCCTCCAAATCATCATCTTGGCACACTCATTAGGGCTTTGTAGTGTTAATTACCATAGATTGTTTACTCAGTAAAACTTTACATTATGTGCTGAAAGGATTAGTTGCTGTGAAGAAATGTCCGTTGCTAAAATGTCAGCATATGGGATGACATCTGTAGCCCTTGCCAATCTGTGTATTGGAAATAATGGCAGTCACTCAACCCTGTGTGTATGCTACTATTGCTGCAAGCATGGGATTATGCTGTTTATTTAGATACAGATTTCATCAAATATGTTTAAAGAAAAACACAGGCCAGTTCTTTATCTGTTAAAACGGCAGAAAATTTTCCCAAAAGTGGACGATTTTTGTGTTCAAACAATCATGCATTGGACTTTAATTAAGATATTTAGACAAATGAAACTGGATTAGGCTCTTTGTATTATTATGCTTTTTTCGTTTGTGATGAGTTATCAGAAATTAAAATGCATTTTGGGTTTTCGGTTCATTTCTCAATTTTAAACTACTAAAATATCAATCATGGCAGTAGCATTGCTTTTGAGTTAAGAACTAGGACTAGCTTGTTGCTTATAGTGAACACTTTGAGACTGTTTATCTTAGGCTCATGAGATCATATTTTCTTGGTTTTCTTTGACGTAACCAAGTATTTGATTTAGATTTTTTCTAGATTGTAATGTATATGAACCAGCTTCACTCTTATTCACTCAGTTTGTATTGAAATTGCTATTAAGTAAGCTATTGCACTTCCGTTTTTTGATTATGATTTGTGTGTATGTTTGTGTACATGTAAATCTGACAGCATGGATAGAAGGTGGGGTAATTACTCTATTGAAAAGAAGTGTTTCAGGTGTGGTTAGTAACAGGTTTATTCTAACTGATTTTGATGTGAAGGTAGTAGTCATCCATCCTTTTGATAGCAGGGCGTGAGTGTGTCCACATGATGTGCATTCATCGGTTGTTCGGTTGCCCTCTACCTAGAATAGAGTGGTTTTTCAGCTCCTCCAGACAAATAGAGCCATGCCCTCTCTAACAGAGCTCATGCAGGTCCAAGCCTGTCTAAGGAGCACGATTACTCAATCTAAGGAAAACAAAATCAAAGGGAGGGTGAACCAAATTTTATATACCGTAGATGCTTTTTATTTTTTTATTTATTTTTTGGTAACTATTGCCTAATCTTAATTATTATTAATATGTATAAATGTATACATACATATATATATATATATATATATATATATATATATATATATAATAAAATTAAATGCAGATATGTATTTTTTTCAAATGTATTGTAAATTAATTTACTTTTTATGATTTTTTTAAAATAGAATTATTATATATAATAGTTTTATGAGATGTGTAATAATGTTTTTTTTAATTTATAAAATAAGATTTTTTTTAATCTAGTACAAATGTATTTTAATGTTATTTTATTACATATTCTATTGTTTTATTATTGAAATATATGTATTACAAAGACTTTCATCATAAAATTGTTCTAAAATCTGCATTTTTCAAATATAGTACCAATATGTGTTTTATAATCTGAGATTTTGCACCCAGTAGTCTTACCTGTCTTTCTGTCTTTTTGCAGTTGTGTCTGCAGGAATCAGGTGACTGTCTGCGGGAACAGATGCGTTATATGATGCGATCCCTGCAGGATCTGAAGCATTTGCGGCGGAGCTGCGCAGCGCCCCCTGTCGGTCCTCCAGTGAGGTTACGTGCTTGTAAGCAGCTGATAGCCCAGCGGGAACGGCGAGCACGGTTGAGGATCAGCGACGCCAGTGAGGCGAGCAGTTACGACTCTGCCTGTTGTCTGTCTAGCTCTTTGGAAGAGGAGGACTCTGCGGGCGGCCCGTCGGCTGTTAGCTCACCGAGCAGCGAGCGGAGTCTGGAGTTTGATTCGGGATACTCTGAAGCCTCCTGGCAGGATGAAGGTGTGGTGTTACGGCGCACCAAAAACATCCGAGTATCTTCGTCCGCATGTCTTCGCACCAACCAGCCTCCCAACAACCGAGTGCGTCCTAAGTCCACCTCTGACGCTTGCCTAGAGAGCTGGACATCGTTTGAGACCACAAGTGACCCTGATGACTGGACTAATTCATTACTGACACGCGGACGTAACCGACAGCCGCTGGTGCTGGGAGACAACAGTTTTGCTGATCTGATTCAGAACTGGATGGAGTTACCGGAATGCCCGGAACAAGCGGAACAAAAGCACAGTTCTGGACGCAGTTTCGCTAAAGACTTCTTGGTAAATGTCAAACGGAGAATAGCTGGGATTTCACAGAGCGCTGATGGGAGAAGAAAGTCGTCAGATGTTACAAAACTGAGCAAATCAATAGTTGCTCCCAAAAGATTTTCTTGCCAGGTTGACGTACAGCACAAAACGCCGTTCTTCTATAAATCCCACACTGGTCTGAACGAACTGGACACAGATATCTACCAGTTTACAGCATTAATGAAATCTGGAAGCAGAATGCCCATTGTCTGTAATGATGTTATTGGGTACATATGATTATGTTTGTGTCATTATGAACTCTGAATGAGTGGACAATATCTCCAGGAGAGACCAATTTTTTTTTTCTTTTAAGAAAACATCTGTCCGTAATTCTGTGTAAAATGCACAAAAAATAAAAATATTAAAAATTCATATTGGTCATTGCATTGCTTTTGGCAGCGGCCTAACTGAACTAAAAAAAAAAAAATAAGAGATAGTGTTCGCTTAGGCTGTCATTATCACAAAATAAACCCAGACAGGGTGAACATGGCCCAGCCATAGAGAGAAGGGTCCTTTATCACCATGAAATGTTTAATGTACATTATCAAGCTGTTATTACACATAAACACACTACTGGGGAGAGTAAGCTTCCTGAGGACACATTAAACTGATCCAAAGTGATAGTAAAAACATTTCTAAAGTCACAAATGATTTCTAAACATTCTTAATCAAAGAGTTTGAAAAACTGTATCACAGGTTTCACAAAAATATTAAGCAGCACAGTGTGCTTAAATTGATGATAGAATTGACAATGATAAGATTTTTTTCCCTTTTTTTTGAGCAACAAATCATATTAGAATGATTTCTGAAGGATTATGTGACACTAAAGACTGGAATAATAACTTTGTGTCATGGGAATAAATTCATCTTAAAATATATTCAAATAGAAAACAGCTGTTTTACATTGTAATAATATTCCACAGTATTACTGTTTTTACTTTACAAATAAATGCAGCCTTGATGAGCATAAGATTTTTATTTTTTTTCAAAACATTAAAAATCTTACCAACTCCATACTTTTGAATGGCATGTATATTATTGCAAGCATTAAAAAATTATATTATAAGCACTGTTTTTGAATGTGCGGTGTCTGTACGTGTCCAGTTAGATCCTCAAACCAGTTTATGTTATTATAAACAGCTGAAATTATATTTAGCAGCTCACAGCACTGGACAGGAACGCAGTGTTCCTTGGAATACAAGTTCTTGCTTTTTGGCGTCTCTGGAGGGGAAAATGTAGTTGAGCGGAAAGCTCTTTAGTGATGGCAGAGAGGCTGTTTCAACTCAGATATCTCAGGTGGCCCCGGCAGAGCTTGCGACCCTTTGTGACCGCATGGGGGAAAATTTGCAGCAGCTGAATAGAGGGTGAGGACGTTGATTTTAGCTTCATTAAGTATTAGAGTGCCTCAGTTAGCAGACTAATGCATCCTGCAACAACGCAAACTCATATCTGCTTAAGACTTATTAATCATTTTCGGGTTGTGTTGCAGTCACAGATTGTGACCACAGAGTCATAAAAGAAAATAAAACACTACACACGGCGGAGGCCGTTCTCACCATGTAATGTCAGAGTTAATGAATCAAGATAATAACAGGAATAAATGACAAATGCATAACGGCCTGCTGTACTGACCTCAGACCAGCCAAACAGACATACTGTAAGAGAAGAGAGAAATACTCCGTATGTTGTTTATCTTGGCCTTCGTGTGGAAAAAGTGAATTTTTGTGCCAGTAAAATCAGGCCATATCCCTACACAGTCTTAAGTTACCATGCTTATAAAAAAACACTTGATATTTAAGGCTTTTTCTTTTTCCACTGAAGTTACACGGAACAGATGGACCGAGTTGTTGGTGTGCAAGTGGAAACAGAGGATTGCACTTAGCGCTTAGAGAGGAATACATAACAGTCAACGTGTGCCTTGTCAGATGTTTTAAAAATATCCAGGCTTGTGTCTCACTCCTTGGGGAGAATTTTGGCAATGTGACTTCAAAATACGTCCAAAATGATTCAAATAACTTAAAGAGAAAAACAAAAGACCCATAATAGAGCCAGGACAACTTGAGTATTCCATGTTTATACTTGGAAAAAGCAGCAGTGTTTATATAATATTAATTGCCACAAGAAGCACTATAGTGGAGATTAGTATAGTAGCAGTTTGAAGTAGTGTTGTGTGATATGCTCTACAGTCATATCGTCCTTTTGTCAGTCTGTGAGATTGCCAATACACCATATCATCATTTATTTGATTATTTACTTTGTTTCATAGCCGGAGAGTGAACCAACAGGGTAAGGCTAAAAGCAGCCTAGTGTAATCTGTTAATTACACAAATCTATATTATATATAGTTAAGTAGCATATGGATGTCATGTCATAAAATATTTTTAATAAGACTGATTTTGTATTTAACATGATCACAATTTAATAAAAACATTGAAAGTTACTAATTATAATGCTTACATTTCCTCACTTACAGCTACAGAAAACGAGCAAAGAGCATTTACATTATCAAAGAACATCACTGACTTCGGTCTAGCGCGAGTTTATGCACTTTAAAAAACACTCCCATTATAATCAGTGAAGTTATCTGTTATACTTATATTGCACATACATCTGCACTTTTAGATGTGTTTGTTTATGATGTGAGAATTCGCGAGAGAGCAGAATTCAGTCAGTGGTGTTTCAGCAATGACTAATCTGAACGCTTCTGACTTGGCCATTGCATTCTAAACTAACAGAATCATGTGTGATTGGTTATAATGCGCAACACTGAAAAAAAAGAGTAAAATATTAATTAGATCAAAACACTAACCAAAAAACATCAACAGCACAACTAAACAAAAACACCACATGCAATATCTCTCGCTATCATTGATACACAATACTCATCTATTGGCACAACCCTACTTTGAAGCGCAAGTAAATCTTTCATACCTGTTTAAATGATTAGCTAACTACTTGAATTATAACACATCTGGTTTAATTGACCCCTTAAGTTCTAAGGTAAACTTTGTGTGTCTTTTATTTACAACTGTACTGCATGCTTCCGATGTATTCGCCAGCATTTGCACACTTGTCTACTGCTTGTTTATGACAGAGTCTTAAGTTGTCACCACATTTATTTAGTTGTAAAGACTGAAATGTGAAATGTTGGTATTGTAAGATTCCTCACATGCATGGAAGCTCCATCCGCTGGTGGCGTTTGTGTTTGAAAGCTGTAGTGCAAAGCTTTGAATGTGTGCCAGTCTTCACAACATGTAAGTGTGTGTGGAGTGTGTTAATTGAAGTAAATGTGTAAGTGTGTGAGGGGGGCAGATGTCAGTGCTTTCAGACTGTGTGCTGCGGGGGCAGCCATTCAACCAGTCAACCCAGACCAGATGCACAGAGACACAATCATCACCTCTTGTCTGTGTTTGCAAACACTGTTTGAAAAGCTTCCAGTTCCTTCTCAAATACATCTTAAATTAATAACAGCACATGACTGCCACTGTCGCTGTGGGTTAACCAAAATATGATTTTATAAAAAAACATTTGGGGTGCAACATCTGCTCCTTTTCCAGTTTGTAAACATGCTTTGAATTCTCAGCGCAGGTTGGGAGATGTTGTTCTAATTGGTCACACTGTAAGCATCTACAATGGAAAAATAGGCTGACTCTGGTGGTCATATACATTACAATAGAGTATGAAGTGGGATGGAGAAGTGGACAAGAGATGTGCCACATGCCAACAATGACACACTAATGTCACTTTAGACCAACGTCCAAGTGTCAACGCCTGTGTCAAGGGGGCGGTTAACTTTTAATAGCAAATCCCTGCATAAGAGTCTGCTTGTCTGTTTAGTACAATTATGAAGCATTTAATAGATGAAAAGAAGTAAAGAAGCTTAAACATAAAAGGAAGTGTGGCCTAAATTATAAATTGAAGGGAAGTCCCTGTTCTAGTCTAACAGGTATTGATTTTGTTACCCATTTCAATACACAATGGAAATTGTGGCCTTTTTTCCTCAATTCCCTCAAAATTGGAAAAGTAAGCCTGAAGACTGTAGTGATGTGCCCAGGAAATGTCATCGAACCCCTTGGAAGACTGAGCCATTTCCAAAGAACGTGACTGGTGAAATAGAGGGAATTAAAAGCAAGGAAGTAAACATGTTCAGACTTGTTCGCTAATACCTGTTGTCTGTGTATGCACGGGCTGCTGTTCTTCAAAAGAAAACTGTCCTATTTTTTATTTTTTTGTGTGAGCCTTTTCTGTGCACACACCTCCACTCATCCCCCTCATCAGAAGCAGAGTTCACCTCTTGAATTAGCATCCCAGTCTATTATACTAGCCAGTCAACCAGTCGCTAATGGCCTGGCAATGTCAGGAAAATGGTGAGGCACACATTAGGACTTTGTGTGTGTGTGCGTGCGTGCAGATGTGTACATTAGTGCTTCTACATGTTCTTCAGTGCCTAATTGGACATCAGTGCTTTTGGGCTCACTCAAATCGTACGTAAAAGCCTTAAAACACACACACACACACACACACACACACACACACACACACACACACACACACACACACACACACACACACACACACACACACACACACACACACACCTGTATGTTCATATCAGCAAGATGTGAGCTAGATTTTGAAAGGAGAAAGCACTATACTAATACACTGCAATTATGTCATTATATTGAGAGCAGTAATGCATCTCGGAGGTGAACTAAAATGTGCACAGGCAAGTTGTCATAGACATTTATATGTTACATGCACATTTATACATTTTACTTTAAGAAATGTAATAAAATTTAGTACAGTTATACAATCATTAAATTGTAGAGTGCTAAATTGTCACGTTTCATCGCACTATGGAAAATAATATAAATGAGCAGGAATGTGACGGGAATGGAGATACTGAACAGGACCTGTTGGCAAGGCATTCTAGGTGAGTTTGATGCATGCATTGTTAATTGTCCATTTTGTTTACAATATGATGTATTATGCAATGTTGCTATTTATTATAATGATTTTTGTAATGATTTAACAAGAACAAGAATGCTTTTATTGGTAAAAATACAATTGCTTAAATTAATTCATTTAGCGCATGCTACAATTATGAACGTCACAAAGTAAAAGACATCTTATTTTTTACTACCAATGCATAGCACTATATACACTGAATAAAATTATAAATGCAACACTTTTGTTTTTGCACCCATTTTTCATGAGCTGAACTGTGATAAAACGGCACATTTTAGAGTGGCCTTTTATTGTGGCCAGCCTAAGGCACACCTGTGCAATAATCAAGCTGTCTAATCAGTATCTTGACATGCCACACCTGTGAGTTGGATGGATTATCTCGGCAAAGGAGATGTGCTCACTAACACAGATTTAGACAGATTTGTGAACAATATTTGAGAGAAATAGGCCTTTTGTGTACATAGAAAAATTTTTGATCTTTGAGTTCAGCTCATGAAAAATGGGGGCAAAAACAATAGTGTTGCGTTTATAATTTTGTTCACTGTAAATGTTGGGTAAAATAGCCTAGTTTTAATTATTACACAAATAGTCATTATATTGTATACACTTTTAAAAAATAAAGTGCTAGGTATTTAGGTGCTAGGTATTTATGGTATATGGTATGGTGCACACACGTCAAATAATCTGCCGGTTTGAACCCAGGTGAATGTGATGAATACCCATCTCTCTGCAGGACCTCTGGGTAAACAGACTGGATTCTGGGTAAACAAGAATCATTCAGGACGAAGACCAAAGCTGTCACTCCGAGGTCAATCCCTCCCCTCCTTTATAGAGAACTACCTTCTGCTGACCAAAGAACATTTATCTGCTCACAACAGGATTTGAACAAATCCATAACTGCACTGCTTAAATATACTGAGGGAAAAACTGTGTTTTCTTGGACATTCAAATTAAGTATGACTCTCTCATTGATCACATTTAACCACAATAACAGTCATCATAAAAATAAGCACTGTTTGATGTCAAAGCAACCCTTCTGATGTTCCATATGCATTGTAGGTGGATTTGAAGCCTCATCTGTAACCCAATGCTAAGGTACATGAGAAAGAAACAGGCCTATAGGCAGAACTGACAGCATATCCCATGAGGCTTTGCAGCACTGCTCATGAGTCATGAGTTCTCATAGTCATAAGGAAGGCCAAACATGGCCTTCAGGGTCACAGGCCATTTCCCTTTGCTGGCCAAACATGATCTTTCACAGGCCAATAATAAATTGTTAAACACAATGACAGACTCTGCTATGAAGTTGTAATACTCACAAACTGTGGTTTATTTTTCTTACCTTTGAGAACGTAAATCTGGGTTAGGGGTTGATCTGCAGTGTGAATGTTGCTTTGTTTTACTTGTCATTCAGAGAGGAGTTTGGTGTGCTGTTTCAGATCAGTCTCACCATGCTGCTAGAGTATAGAAATATGATAAATTATAAAAACTTAGTATGTAAATCTTTAAAAGTTTCTGAAACACAAAGTATATCCATCAGATCTTTTCTGGTTTAATGAAGTATTTTGGAAAATGTTCTTTCTTATATGTATTCAAATCACCATGGATTTTTTTATTTATTTTTTATTGTAACCAATCACAGATGTGTTTATTTATCGCATGAATGGATAGTAAGATGTATTTCAGTTTTTCCATAAAGTCATTGTTTTTATTTTATTTTATTGAAAGCCACAACGATTACATAATTTAATTTAATAATTTTAGGCTATTACTTAATTAAAATACATAAACCAGATTTTTTTGTGTGGACCATCACTGATAGAAGTCAAACGGTGGAAATGTTTTTTTCGATGTTTCTACGGCAAAACTATTGGTTACACTTTATTTTGATAGTCCACTTTAGACATTCTACTAACTATAAGTAACTTTGTAACTACATGTCAACTAATTCTCATTCATTTGCAACTACATGTCTACTAACTCTCAGAGTAGACTGTTAGGGTAGGTTTAGGGTTAGTGTTAGGGGTAGGTTTAGGGTTAGTATAAGTTGACAATAAGTTGACAAAGAAAGTGTTAGAAGAAATTAAGCAGACAGTCTACTAATACTCTACTAACTGCTAGTTGACATGTAGTTGCAAAGTTACTTACTGTTAGTAGAATGTCAAAAGTGGACTATCGAAATAAAGTGTTACCAAAATATTTATCTTTTCTCAGAGTGTTTTTGTTGTTGTTGTTTTTCTTTAAGAACTGTAGACGCTTAAATGCAAACGTTCCAATTCGTTTAACAAATGTCCAATCGTCGCAAATGCGCAAGCGAATTCATTTACACCTTTCAGAAAACATATTTTTAAAGTTAGGAAATTGGATTAATTTACATTGCGTATGCATAAATGACAGCTGTTTTGCCAACTGTTAGTGGGATATTGAATTAGTGCATGGTTGGTCTTTTAAACGTTTGGCAAGCTTTTGCTGCTGTTACTGTGGTAATAGTTCCAGAGATTGTCGTAGTTGTCAAACTTGACTAACCAAGATGACGGGGTCACCAGCGCTTTCCAACTGTGCCACCACTCATGCGCACTTGACGCTGTTCTCTGTCATCTCATACATTAGTCTTAGTAGCCTACAGAGGTCAGTTGTTCGACAATCATGTGTGATTACTAACAATATATTAAAATTAAATATCTTATCATTGGTGGTTGAGGCAGACCAAGTTTCTTGTGGTGTCACAATGAAGACCGATGATCGTCTAGTGCCAAAAGTTAAGTGGAGGGAAAGGGTTGTTTTTTCCTACAGACAGAGATTAACATAGGATAAGTAAGGAATTACAGTCAGCTATACAGACTAGTACAGACGTCAGCTATTATCAGTAACTTCTCTTTTTAGGGGCTATTGGTTTTTTTAGCATTTAACCTAGCTTGTTACTGTTTATTACTTTCACTTATGTTTCTCTTTTACTACGTCAGAATGTGAACTCTGCTATATTAACCATTGTGCAAAAGTATGTGTGTGAGTAGCAGAAGCCTTCAGGCTGTTCCCCATTACAAATCCAGAATCCGTGGAGCCACGTTCACTGCATCAGTGTCAGACGTGATCTGAATTTGCTGTGGTTTAAAGGACTTCTGGAAAAAAAGGGGCTGGGGGGAGAGACAACTTTGGCCTACAGATGCACAGAAAGACCTAATTTACAAAGAACAGAAAAACACATGTGCACCTCTGGACACAGTTCATGTTACTTCTTTTACTGTGTTTCATTGTCGTTTATAAGTTTTGTGAATGTTCCTGATGTCATTCTGGATTTTTATAAAACCATTAAACCGAACTAAGTTACACTTTAAAATTGTACAAATATGTATTTTCAGTTGGTTCTGTGTCAGATGTTAATTCTATTATTATTTTCTACATTAGCTACTATAAGAAGGAAAAATTAGATCCCTTTAAAGTCAGACTGCACAGAAGTAGTTCCATTTCTTTGATATCCAAGTGAAATCAACTCTCAAAAAGAGAAAACAAAGTAGCCTGGAGATTTGGTGGTAGTCATCGGCTGTTGATTGATTGATTGGGCAGATCTGAATGTGAGCTTGATTGTAAAAATTGAGCGGGGTTTATAAAACGATTTGGGAAGTCGATAATTTTATTGGAATATCAAGTTATATTTTTATTAAAAAAATTAAAAATACATGGATTAATCGTTCACAATAAGACTAATAACATGCATTTAGAAAATAGATAGATTTCCATTTCTTGCTGACTTTAATATTTCAGTTCTCAATTCTCCCAGTTTCTCTTTCCTGAGATTCTGAGATGTTTCTTAAAATGAAAAATGATATTTAGGGCAAGATGTATTTTACCTCATTTGGCTAAACATATCTAGAAACTATAAGCGTATAGTTTGTGACAATCAGAGCTTTTCTCTGATGCAAGAAAAGCCACTCAATTTCTAAATATATCGCTGTAGTGCTGTGAACTGAGCTGTGTCACATGTGCTTCAGGTCAGAGGTGAGACTGTGTTTGTTTGAAAGTTTATGCTTCTTTACAGCCACAATAAGCAGAAGGTGCCACTGTGGACAGATACAGGGAATACTCCACATTCCTCCATGTCTATGCTATAAAGATCAGTATATGTGTGTTTGTTCTGAATAGCCAAATAAAAGCCTTTAGTTTCATGATAGATTCTTTTGGGCTTTCGCTGACTGTTGTGTTTACTCCAACAACAACACATTTCACACATACTACAGCTTTTATGTAGGGCTGTTCTGATTAAAATTGTGATTTAATAAATAAAAACCGAAGGGATTCCTCAAAGCTTCACTTTTGTTGATAAGCGCTTCTCAAGTTTGGAAAGATGATTGGCACGTACCTTTGCGATTTGACAATTGGACTAAGCCATTTCAGTTTTATTTAAATTAATCCCGACTTTTGTGCATATTTTTTACACATATTTTGTGCATATTTTTCAGTCAACACCTCTAAAGCTTGCTAAATTGTGTGTCCCAGAGCTTGTGATGATGTTTACACAGATCAGCATTATATACACAGATTATAAACATTATATAACAAAATATGACATTCAAAGCCATCATTAGTAAATCTTTCATTTTTATAAATATGACAGATGGAAAGGCCTGGAAAAACTGTGAAGTGATGAAATAACATCCTTCCCATTTCATCATTCACAGGAGTCATCAGTATATGAAAGCCATTCGCATTTGACGTGTTAAGCTTTCCACTTGCATAATATGCTATATTTTATGATCACATTCATTCATATTCATTTGGACGTGAAGAATCAAGAGGTCTTATGGACAACCAGAGTCACCACAATGTGGGCCATGACCTCTGTTGACCCACAATTCCTTTCATCGGCAAAAAACTGGTGCTCTCAGAGCCTGGCTGATGTCTGAAACACAGGAAATGGTTTGGAATGGAGGAGTGGATGTTCTTCTGGCCTTGCTACAGTTGGAATGGGACTCATAGTGATAAGGACACACATACACACACTGTCTTTTTTTTTTGTCTCTCTGTTTCTCTCACACACACAAAGCCGGTTCTGTTGAGCACTGTGGCTGGCTGCAGGGGTGTAAAGTGCAGATGAACAGTGAGCGACCGCCGGTGGCGACCATGATGTCACCCTGTGTGGTCACATAAAGACTGGCTTTGGGAGACAGGAAGCTGAGGTCAGAGCCCCGACCCTGATGCGGAGCGACGCTGTGGCAGACAGTAGAATAGACATGTCAAGTGGTGTCCCACTGCAGAAGAGACTGACTCAGTATGTTACAGCACGAATGAGAGAGAGGAAGAGTTTGTGGGTGTGTTTTTGTCTTCTTGGATTTCCTGTGTGTGTCTTTGAATATTCCATTTCAAATTTGAAGTATTTTATCAGTCTGTTGCTCTTATGCATTTTTTTTTAATTAAATTCAAGCTCCAATGGACAGCACCTGTGATGTTGATCATGCCACATACAATCATTTCTAAAGACGCATGATGTTATTGGCTGATATTAGAGTTTTTTTTATTTATTGGTATCTGTATTTAATTGAAAATGCTCATTTCCCTTGTTCTTAGGTTTAGATTATTTTGGAGTCATGTAAATCCCATTTAAAGTTATTCTATTTAATTTAATCACATTAATTCATTATTAGTTGTATCTGTTAATTTTAGTTAATGTCTGGAGCATTCCTTTAAGTATTTTCTTATTACAAAAGTGCATCTACATTTTCCCATTGTTTATGGAAACAAGAGCTGCTTTTTCTGTGCCTGCCGCCACCTTAGCGGCACAAATGCTTAGAGTATTATAAGACCAAACCTGACATGACGGTTTGAATTTTGCCCTCAGACAACACTGTTGCGGCAATAGCATTCTCATTAAGCTGAACGCATGGAGATCATTGCTAAGCCTGAGTGATGATGTAATCCTGTATTGATGCTCTCTTTGGGTTAAGCTCAATAGCTCTTGTATAAGAGCTGTCTGCTCGTCTGGATGGGTGGCAGTGGCCGAAGAGGAAGTCAGCGGGCAGTCTTGTGGCCGAGAGTGAGAAGGAATACAGAGAGATGGAGAAAAGTGGGAAAAGATAGGGAGAAATAGGTCTTGGGAAGGGTCACATGGCACCCACACTAACTGTATGACCTTAATGTGGATAATGCTCTTATTCACAACAAAAGCATTCACATTCTTCCCCTCATGTGCCCTTACATTTTTAAATATATTAAATACAAAACATGATTTATTTTTAGTTATTATTATTATTATTTTTTTACAATTTTATTTATGTTTAATTTTTTATTTATATACTGTACTTTTTTTTGGAAGAGTAAATGGCTTTTAAAATCAAGACATAACACTTTATTAGACAATGTTAAAGGGTTAGTTCACCCAAAAATGAAAATTAGCCCATGTTTTACTCACCCTCAAGGCATCCTAGGTGTATGTGATTTTCTTCTTTCAGATGAATCCAATTGGAGTTATATTATAGTTATGAATTATCCTTGCTCTTCAAAGCTTTAGAAAGGGAGTAGGTGGGTGTTTTTTAACAGTCCAAAAGTCCATCCATAATAAAATGTGCCTCACACGGCTCCGGGGGGTGAATAAAGGCCTCCTGTAGTGAATCGATGTGTTTTTGTAAGAAAAATATCAATATTTAAAACATTATAAACACTTTTCTCTCACTTCCGCTGACTGTCATACATATAAGCCGTTCCGGGCGGATGACGTTGGACGTACTGTATGTGCAGCAAATGTGAGATATGCTAGTCTTGTGATTTTGTTTACAGGAGCAAAGGAAGCAAAGTTTCCTTCCTTTAGCAAAGGAAAACGTTTTTTCTTTACAAATCCTCGTTTTGTGCTTTTATTTCATGACCAGCATTTTGTTTTGCTGTATCTCTGCTGCGCTTCAACGTTCGTCACTAATCACCGGCACGTGCGCATCTACCAACATCTACCTAGTGCCATTGCTTGGAAGAGCAAGGATAATTTTTAATATATCTCCGATTGGATTCGTCTGAAAGAAGAAGTCATATACACCTGGGATGCTTTGAGGGTGAGTAAAACATGGGCTAATTTTAATTTTTTGGGTGAACTTTCCCTTTAAAGCTGTTATAAATGTACTTTTTATTATTAAAAGTTTGAAAACCTCACTGAGTAATAATTTGCGCTGTGGTGTTTATTCTTGGTGAGTTAAGAGGTGAGCGGGATAGATGGTGAGTGTGAGCGGCTGTTTTCTTAAACCTGGACATCTGCAACCTCAAACTCACCTGTCAAACCAAAATACACACTCATGAAAAACTGACCTGCCAGTTGAGTTAAACATTAAACTGTGCACATAAACCCCACTGCCAAACACACTTACACACATGCGCGCTTGCACACACACACACACACACACACACACACACACACACACACACACACACACACACACACACACACACACACACACACACACACACACACACACACACACACACACACACACACACACTCATGTTATGCACACTTATAGGTGAAGCTGAGAAAGAGATTGTGAGATTTAGCTCTGTTCCAAAACCTAGTAAGCTTGTCTTAATATTCAGCTACCTTCTGAGGCAGCATAAGATCAGAAGCTCATGAGTGAAAAAAGTAAGACCATAAATGACTGATTTGGAATGCTCTACATAGAGTACATAGAGTGCATACAGTGCTGCAATGCTCTATTAAAGGGTTACTCCACCCAAAAATGAAAATTGTGTCATTAATCAGTCAGCTGCACCACACGGATATGTTTTCTATGTGTATTTATGCTTTGATTTGAACGAAGACAGCGTATCCGTGTGGTGTGGCTGACACAGAACAGCATACGTAGTTTACGTTCAGTGGATACTCTCCAAAATGGCACTACGGTGTAACAGAGGATAGGGATTTTGAATAAAGTCATTATTTTGGTTTTCTTTGCATACAAAAAGTATTCTCATCACTCCATAAAATTCAGCTTGAACCACTGATGGCAAATTGACTATTTTGATGATGTCTTTCATACTTTTCTGGACCTTGACAGTGTAATTTACTTGGGAGTTAATGGGTCACTCACAAGCCTCCCTCAACTCTCTTGGATGAACTGGTTTCACAGAGCTAGTTGCAATGCATTCTGGGATTGCATTATCACTTGATGTTAGAGTTTTGCCAAAATGAGGAATCTTTGAAGGGACAGCCTCATTAGATTTTTGAGTCTTCTAAGTGATTATGGACTGTATTGATTTAAAGTTTCTATTAAGCAGTTTAACTAACTTTTTATGTAACTTTGGTCTAATTGTACAACATGTGTAGCATTTAAGTGTTTTCTTTGAAATTCTGTCAGTCAGGTTGGCCAGTATTTCAAGTACTGCCAGAACAAACGGATAATTAAACAGTAAACACAACAGGTTTGGTAAGAGTAAACTACTGATATGTGTAAATCCTTTGCAATCATTACATTTTCATTTTGCTGCTGCCACATAGGTTGACTCTTTTATAATGTTGTACATTAAACATTACACAAATCAACAGTAGGCTATAAACTTGCTTGATCGAAAACGTAAGCCATAATGAACCCTTTCTGGAAAAATGAAAGAATCCCTTGTGATTCAACTCCCTCTCTTTCTTCATTTCTCTTTTATAGTCTCTTAATGCAATAAGGCAGTTAAAACTGATTGAAAAAAACAAGAATCACACATTTACAATCTCCTTTAGTTGGACTCTAAGCAGTCATGTGGGGAAATGTCTTGTGTCCCTGAATTAATCTTATCTAACAGAGCATCATTTGATTACATTATATATAAAAAGAGATATTAGCTAATCTAATCTGTGTTAGAATACATTTGTCCTGTAGATACCACACAATGTTCTCTGTTTTACCTGCATTTATCCTTTTCAGGGCTTGACCCTATTCAGGTGTATTCCTGACAGGTACGTGACATTTTAGACCTAATATTAGCATGTAAACCCAATTATCACAAACCAGTCTACAAGGGCAATGTCACACCTGAGGGAGTGCAGTCACATTATGACATTTGTGTTTTTTAACGGTGTAACGGACTGAGTGTGTGAAATGAGATGAGTCAGCGAGTTACTGACAGTGGCAGTGCCGCTACAGGGCACAATGGATCGTGGGAAACGAATGTTGTGGATATACCTGCAAAACCAGCTACACATGCAAAGGAGGAGGAAAATGTATCCAAAATTAGCACCCAGAAATCCCCACTAATAACTATATAGGTGTGATCATAAGAATTCGATTTTTACATTTTCTTAAGAAAATGTGAATGGTGCCTGTCATGCAAAACCCATCACTGCAATGTCAGAGTTAGCTTGACTTTCTCAGTCATTTCCATGCAATTGCTAGTGGTTTCTTGGTCATTTTTTAGGAGTTCTGAGTAGTGGCTTGGTTTTTGTTAGCAGATTGCTTGGCTAAAATGAAATGAGCTGATATGACATGATATTTTGTTCGCTAGTGTTTTATTATTATTATTATTATTTTTAATGTGAGTTGTGCATCAAAATTTTAGATTTTTTTTAATGTTTTAAATCCATATAATGTTTTAAAACTATATATTTGCTACATATATGCTAGAAACTAATATGAGGGTTTTTTCATGTGTGTTAGCAGGATGTGAGATGGGGTCATGTCAGTGATGACCATGCTGGCCTTCTCTTCTTTTCATTGGGCTCGTGGGCAGCCGTAGGGCAGACGACATCAATAGCTCCAAACATCTGACAGCACAGCCTGACCACTGTCTGCCTAATTAGCCTGACCAGTGATCTGACCCTGCACAGCCCCTGCTGAGAGCCCATCAGCCATTACTGCATGACACCAACCACACACACATGTATAAGGTGATATTTTGAATGGTTTAGTGTGTTTTTTCATAAAGATGACTTGTTTTACTAAACTCAGTTTTCTTTTGCAGCTCAATATATCCTCAAATATAAACTATATATACACAAACACAAATGGTGCAAATTAACGCAGTATACAAAAGATTCTTTCTCTTTCCTGGTAATTCTTATTCAGATCAGCCACTGCATGACTTGAGATACACATAAACACTGATTTAAGTGATGCTGACAAGAGAGATTCTTGGCTTGTATTTCAGGAAATATGTTGCTCTGCCCTGTTGATTCATGTGTTACTCACATATGAAAGTGATACACAATAATTATTTCCAAAACCTTTAACTTAATTATTAAACTTTGATGTCTAACTCATCCTGCACTGTTTGTGGAACAGAAATCGAATGATTTAGAGAAAGTACTATTAATTTTTGAAGTGATCAGGCTAACAGTCTTACCTAGCAGGTAATAAATGAAGTGCAGGAGGGACCTAAGCCATATCTACAGACTAGAATGTCTGAAATTAGTAGTAGCCATACCAGGTTATGCTTGTTTCCCAGTGTGCTAAACAAGATGGGACAAGTGTTACTGCATGATGTAGCCATTAAATAGTGCATTTTTGCTCTTTTATAATCAGCTTCAGATATGCTTTCTCAAAACATGCACATACTTTTGTTTTTGTTTGTTTGATAATTTATTAGTCTTTGATTTTACTAATCATTGTCAGTCCAGCATCTCATTGTAGCTTGTGCTGGAGAAATTTTTCTTTTAAAATATTGATAAAGTCTGAACTAAATTGCTTCAAACTGAAGGTTACATGTATTAATTTGATCCAAAACAATACAACGGCATAATACACCCCAGTTTAAACAATTTGACTTCATTTATTCATCAAAGTAGTTCTGAATAATGGCAGAATGAGTCATATGGGACACTTTTTGCTTTTTGAACAAAAAAGCTTACTGTATGCTTTTGGTATATGCAAGAGCTGTGCAACATTTTCCTAAACCTCTTCTTTTGTGTTCAGCAGAAGAAAGAAATTTTGGAGAAATATTTTGTTGCATAAATACTGACTCATTTTACATCTTTACTTGGTCTAACTCTTCAAAAGCAAGGATTATTTCAACATAGTTCGTTTACTTTTAGGAAACTATAAAATAAGGAGGCTTTATAGAGAACCAGGCTTTATTTGTTTTTATGTTGATATGCAACCCTTTTAAAGCAAGCGAGGCAGAGAGCTAGTTAGACATGAGTTCAGAACAAAACAGTCGTGAGTATAACTCATCAGTGTGATCATATAAGTGCCGGATCGTTTGCATTGTAATCCACTTCCTAACACACATTTTATTAAGCATCTGGGCAGCCAGTGGCTCTGATTAAAGAGTCTCTTTAAAAGAAAAGGAATGACTCTTTAATGTGGCATGCTAAGAAGTCACACAAAGTCGTATTAACCAGACCAGGCCCTGGAGGCATCCGTCCACGTTACCGCTCTTTAAAAGTACAGCATGAAGGATGTGCACAAATAGCCACTCTCTTCTCCCACTAAACACATTAGCATTTAAACAGCGGTCATGCGGATAGCATTTTCCATTCTTTTCTTTTCTTTTTATGCTCCCTTGCAAACAGAAGGGCTTTGATGAGCAACACTAAAACATTCTTTGTCAATTTTGACTTTAATGTATGTCACATTGTGCTTTATTTATTCCAGCATTACGTCAACACAAATAATCGGCCCTGTCTGCTTTGAATTCCCTTGATGAATTCACTTTTGCATGTTTTTTTTCTGTTTATTTCTGTGTTTTTATGAACATCTGGTAGACGGTGGTCTGTAACGGTCTCTGGATTGGAGCCGTTTTTAGTAGCTTTGATGACAGATCTGAATATAAAGACATTTTGATGTTACAGGCCAAAGGAAATGGGGCTCACTTTTGACCTATGACCCAGGATTAGTCTGGTTTTGGCGTGTGTATATGTGTGCTTGTGTCTGGGGGAGAATAGTGTAGCAGGATGCTATGTGTATATGTGCATTAGTTTAACTAGTGAACCACCTACAATCATCATGAAAAGGTAGGCAACATAATTATTATTTTAGGAATTGCAGTGGTTATGCTGTCTTCAAAGATGTCTGGTTTTGAGTATGTTTCTCAGCATTGCACAAATCTTTCATGCCAATAATCCCAAAATTATGAGAGAATGAAGAGAGGAGATGAGAAAGGGGTTATGGCTATTTTTAATTGAATAGCAGCAAGGTATTGATAAAATAATTCAACAGTAATAATTATTACAGTGCATTCATAATAATTATTTATTATAATTTTAACTGACAAAAACTAACAATTTTATTTGAGTAACTATATTGTTTTTAATTATTAGAGACTATTGTTTTGTTGGTGTGCAACATGTAAACGTCAAACTCTGCTGGATTCAGCTGTGACACAATGACAGACAGCGAAACTGACTTTGAATAATGATGCTCTCCTTTGGGACACAGCAGATGTCAACTTTATTTTTTGCATTTAACTTTGTCTGCTCGGTCAGACTGAACTGAAAGGGACCAGCTGTTTTAGATCTTGGCTCTGTCTGATGGTCAGTGTAGGCTGTGCTGAAGGGATCGTAATTACAGAGTGTATGTATTTCAGTAAGCAAGTTGACATGGAGTTAGTTTTACAGCCTTGTGTTGCTTTTTGGATCTGAAATAAGAGAGTTATGATAGATTAGAAACTGATGATCTTAATATCTACCCTATTGTTTCTAGTCCTTATGTCTTTGTTCACCTTGATTAAAAGAAGAGCTGTAAATCTGAGCTGGCCAGCTAACCTCGGCCGTTCCCTGCTGGGTTAAGTGCAATCACCCCAAATCCCTCGTGTGTTCCGCCTCCACTGCTGTCCTCATATCCAGTTACAACTAAACTGTGCAGTTCTCACACCTGACCACACACTGCCCCATCCACGTGATGAGAATGGTTTATGGGGTGCATGTATGTATGCGTATGTGTTTGCAAAAGTTTTGTGTGAGTAAAATTTTTTTATATGTTTTAAAGACATCTCTAATTGTTAACAAAGCTGTATTTATTTGATCAAATATTGAGTAAGATATAAACAGTAATATTGTGAAATATTGTTATAATTCCAAATAACTGGAATATAATATGCTGATTTGCTGCTGAAGAAACATTTCATTATGTCCTTGCTGAATAAAACTATTAATTTCTTTAGATTAAAAATCTTACTGACTCCAAACTTTTGAACAGAAGTATTTCTAGATTTTAGATATATAGATGCATAGAGATGTGTTTGTGTGTTATGTTCTGAGGTGGGTGTCTGTATCTCAGGATTAGAGGAGTTTAAGCAGTATGATGTGGTCCCCTGCTCTGACTCTATAGGAGATCATTTGCATGGCTCTTAAGTATAGAGAGCTGCTCTCAGCCATATGGACCCCCAGCAAGACTTTTAGCATCACATAACAAGGGCATCACACACTCATTCATATGCACCCCACAAACCATTCACAGCAAAAACCACCAATTAGAATGTAGAAAATAGCAATCAATTTGACAGCTGAGACGAAGAGATTGAAAACACATGAGATTCACATGCTTTATTCTCTACCTCTGCACACTTAATGTTTGGTTATTCATTTTTTGTAGTTGTAGTGTGTGTGTGTGTGTGTGTTTGTGTGTGTGTGTGTGTGTGTGTGTGTGTGTGTGTGTGTGTGTGTGGATGCACATCTATCTATCTATCTATCTATCTATCTATCTATCTATCTATCTATCTATCTATCTATCTATCTATCTATCTATCATTATATCTGTCGTTATATCTATTGTTATATCTATCTGTCATTATATTTTTTTCTCATTCTATCTATCTACAGTTAATAAGGGCAGATAGTCAACGGTGCAGCTCCAGTGACTGTTACACATCCTCCTTTATGCATATTAGTTGCTATCTCAACTAACTGAGAGCATTGAGGTTTTGCAGCAGTGGTTTGTTTGAGAATACACTGTGAGCTGTTCACCCTTCTGTTTTAACACTTTGTCACAAGCCATTCCAAGAGAAACTGCCTCTTTGAACTCTGTCAAAGTGCCTGCTTATTCTCTGGATCACTTGGTGTACAAATATAGGCAAAATCTGAGGAGCAGAATGATATATTGCTGTCTGTGCTTCCAGCAGCCTGTTACAGAAACATCCCTGCTGCTGCTGCCAAAACTACAGTGCATCCCAGCGCTGTGCAGCTCCGCTGAGGAGATCCAGATTGAGTGCAAGAGAGAACTCACCCCGTAATTTTACCCCTGGATCTGCTGTGCGTGCGTGACACTCAAATAGATCTTTCTTTTCTTGATTTCATGGGCGTTTCCAGTGACACAACCACACACATTTTCAGTGTTGGACCAAGATAGGTGCGGCTCCTGATTGACTGCACATCAGACCACAGTGGGTTTCACTCTTAGTCATACTGCATCTTTTGCCACACCATAAACTCATTCAATGTTTTTTGTCAGTAAATCATAACCAGTAAGATGGCAACAGACATTTAGAATCTGTTTTGAATAAGGCTGTCTTTAAGTGTTAAAATGTAAATATACATATATAAATATAACATAAATATATACATAAGTTATTTATAAAAGTAAATGTGTATATACATCAATCATATATTTAATCTATTGATAGCTGTCGGTTTGAAATGATATGGTGTGTGAGACATGTTGGCGGCGATGTCAGTCTCTCTTATTTGTGTGGAACCTGCTAATTTAAGACGCAGCTCCCCATAGATTCACATCTGCACGGCTCTGCTAACCTCAGCCCACCTGCTGGGTTGCTATGAAACCTCCGCCTGGCTGCCAGCACCTGCCCAGGTAAAGTTAAGAGCTTACCTCACCGTCCAAGAAAACAAAAGCTTTGAAGACGGCCGGCTGTGACATGCACTGGCGCAGAAGAATCTACTCAAAGAAAATAAAAGACTCTAAGTGAGATGAGAATTCCAGGAAGTGAAACAAAATACAGCGACAAGAAAGGCAAAATAGGCTGGAGTTAACTTGCTTAGATTAACAAAGAATTGAAGATTAGCCTTGAACGCCAAAATGTACTGGCCAAGGGGACCAATAGTCAAAAGACAGTTCAATTGCTTTAATGATTGGGTGTGCTGTGTCTAGATGTTTTCAGACTTACAGTCATTCAGGTTGTGTCAGAATGACTCGGAAAGGAAACTTTAATCTTGTGTCCTTTTGGCTCTTTTGTCCATTTTAAACTAATTGCACTTCCACAAGTTACTGCAGGGAGCTTTTTTTCAAGCGGAGCTCATAGTTAACAACATCGTTCTGGAATGACAAATCTTTCCATGGGCTTTATCCAGATGTCTTAACACTGTTCAACATTTGTTCAATAAAAGCCAAGAATTACACAAATAAGTGTATGGAAAAGCTGAAAGTTTGATTCAAATTGAATCTGTGAGTAAAAACAAGTAATGTTTTGGATCATTTGTAAGAGTTTGTCAATTCTAAATTAAACTTTTGCTGGAAAATCATGTTTCTTTGTGCCTTTTCCTTGTAGAATTATGTTTTACAAAGAACATAATCTTTGAAATGTGATAAAATCATTTTATAGATTCATAGTGGCCTCAAAACAGTTATGGACACCGGGGCTGTATTGATGCTAGGCAATTCAAATTCACCTTTTTAAACTCTTTTTCCTCCCCAGTTACTTTCAACAAACTAAAAACCATCAGTTTTAGTGGATGTGTCGTAAATTCACTTTATGGTTGACATATCATGGAAATCTTACTTTTTCTGTCTTTGTGCTATAATCGTCTCCCTGGTGCATGTACCAACCCAGAAAACATGAAAAAGAATAACCAAGTGAATATATATTTTCTCTGCAAGCTTGTGAAAAAACGAGCGAGTCAGATTTTGCTCCTGATGTATAAAGGGGATCTTATTATAATATTACCACCCCTTAATCTGCACGTTTTCACCCACAGCGCTGCCATTATGTTTTCGAAAGTGAATTTATTGATTTATTTACTGTATATTACACTGCTGCCTGCCACACAGATGCAATATAAACATGCTATTTCTTTCCCAACTGTTTACCTTCACAGATATAACTGACTGTTTTTGTAACTCGTGTGTGTTTTTAATATAAACCTGTGTGTACTTGACAGTTTAAGCACAATAAGACACGAAAGAGAACTTAGATTAGTGCTCTCATGTTGTGTGACAGCTGCTTTCTGTGCATGTGCGCGGATGTGTGCGCTCAGAAAACCCTATGTCAAAAGTTTAAACTAATATGGTTTAAAACATGATTTCAGCATGAGAGACATTATCAAACCCAAACAGATGTTTTTTTAGCAGAGTATCTGAGGTACAAGATGTAAAGGCACAGCCCTAATCTGGAAAAGGGGCAAGGAACAGCAGCTCATTGGATGTCTCTTTAATGCTTCCACTCAAAATAGGCATTTTCTAAATTATAATAAATTATTTGTGGGACTTGTATTACATCTTGCAAAAAGGGGCATAGGTCTCCTTTAAGCGTGATATTTTGTTATCTAATACAGTGGCAGTGGCATTTTAAGAGCCAGCTTTTTTTCTATACAAAGAAAAGCAGTGCTTTTCATCTATGCTTGCATTAGACTTAAATTTCAGAAATAACTCTAATGTTTTCTAGCCAGTTCATGCGTGATGACATCTTCCTTTTAACATACATTATTTATGTCACACAATCAAGGAACGATGTTGTTGATTTAAATCCAGAACATTTTCGAATGTAATGCTCTCATGCTCATGATGTTATAAATACCCACAAGGCCCCAGGAATGACCTTATATCTTCCCCGCTGACTTCTCTTTTGGGAGTGAAATACGCTTTGAAATATCTATTAGCCTCCCATGTAGACTTGCCGCATTCTTACAAAAGAGAAAAGATCAACAAGGCATCTTTAGCGCTACAGTAATGTACACAGGACGGTCTAGGGCTCCTGCCTCAGTGTGGGGGGTCCTTACACTGGCACACTTCCACTGACCCTCAGGGTCATCTCCATGGCAATCCACATCTACAGCTCCCATAGTGAACACTACTGGATTGCATTCAGATGATCATAGGTAGAATGTGGTGCTGTCTGCTGGTTTTAGTGTAATAGTTTTAATGCTAATTTGACTTTTTTATTTTATTTTATTTATTTATTTTTAATAGCACATTGATTTTTCTGTCACTGTTTTTTTATTTTATTTTATTTTTTAATAAGTAGACCTATAATAAAATTAAGCTTAAAGCTTAATTTATTTATTATTATTTTGTTTGTAGCACCTTGGTTTTTCCTGTTTTTTTTTTTTTTTAGTAAATAGGCATATAATATTCTTAATTTTAATGGTGCTGACTGGTGGTATTGATTTTATAGTTTTATTGTTATTCACTAATGCAAAGCCTTCTTCCTGCATTTTAGTTTAGTTAAGTTTAGTATCTCCATGTTTTTTTCTATCAACATTTTTTTTATATTATATTTTTTATCATTTGTTTTGTTTTTTACTTTTTTGGTAATATTGCATGTAAAAATCATGCCAATGAGACTACAAAAACTGATAAACCAGATAGACATGCGTGTATACTGACTTAATAAATATCAAAATAATCTAATCTGAATAGGATAGAAATGCTGTCTGTCAGTGTTCATAAATCCAAATTAATATCATGCTCCACAAGTAAATATCCCATGACAAACAAGACATCATACGATGGAACCAAAGTTATCCTCTCAGCACTGGATTCATGAGATACGGAACTGTTATACAATACAACAATAGATCCTGCTGATCTGCAGGTTATATATCTATAACATAACCACCCTGACAAACACAAATACACACACATTTCACTTGAACATAATCAGCTGTATTTTTACAGCATGTGTGTGTGCTTGAAGTTTCAGGCATTCTCCAGCGCAGCAGGACGGGGATGTTTGGGTTGACGCCAGGGTCAGTTGGCTCTGCTTTGACAGTTTTATATATACTCAATAGATGGCTGGCTACGTTCACTGGAAGGTTTCATATCTTCACTCCCACCAGTATGGCTTTCTCTGATTCTCAACTGGCTGTATTATTTACTTTAGCCGAGCTGATGAGACTAAGCCTGTGTGGGCGGCCCGTGGCTCCTCTGTTTGGGTGTTTCCCATTTTTGGCTCTCCTTTGTGTTTATATTTGAAAATCTTGCGCTGAAACAGGAGCAGACAGAAGTAGAAAGATACAGAGTTGATCTTTCTAACAGATAAAAAGTGAAAGGAGAAGGAAATGGAAAGACAAAGTTGATGAGTTTCAAAACCTCCTTTTCCTCCCCATTATGTTCCCTCTCTCTCTCTTAAACGATTAGCACAGAGGTCTAGATCACAGGCACCGACGGGAGAGCAAATCTGTTTCCAATATGACTTCTTCCTGTGAAGGCAGGAAATGGCCCTTCACTCTCAAAAGCCTTGACAAAGCCTCCCTGTCTGCAGCACAAGCTCTGAAAACTGCTTCTCCTGCGTTCCTAAGGTCAGTTTCCCCGCAGGAGCCACATTAGAGCTGCTGAGGCCTGGGGTGAAGCCATACCCGCCTGCTTTTAAAGGTCACCGGAGTCACCTGAAAAAATCTGAAGCCCGTCAGCAACATGTGGAGCTGACCTGACACCAAACTCGATGTGATAATGATTTTTTCTCAGGCATAAAGATGTGGCGTTTTCGGCCTGGGCTGCACACCTTTCTGCAAATGAGGTTTCAGAGATTAACAGCCAAATATTTGTGCATGAGTTTTGGGTTTCCACATTCACTCCAGATCCACGTTTAATAAATATGCAGGGAGGATTGTGATTGGAAAAGCAGATGTGTTTGATGGCACTGACTATTCCTTGAGGAGCCATGAGATAAGAGGTTGACAAAGTTGAATGTATTCTTTGTTCTGGCTTAAGAAAACAGATCTCAACCATCTTAGGTTATTTCCAAATGTTATTTCCTCTTTGCCAACAGTGTTGAGATTTGTAGTTTTGATCAATGGTGTAATTTTATTTTTTATAGCACCTTAAGTTTTTTCTGTCAACTATTTCAGTTCTTATCATAGGCCTACTTAAAAATAAATAAGTTTAATGTTAACAAAATGTATTGATTTGAAATAGTTTTATTGTTATTAACTGATACAAAACTTTCTGGCTGTGCTTTATAAAAATTTAATTTATTTATAAGTATTTTGTTACTGGTTTCTTATCACTAATTTTAACTTTTTTATTTTTTTAAATCTATTTTTTATTTATGCTCTTTGCCAGCAGTGTTGATATTGTACTTTTTATTATTAGTTGTGTTTTCTAAGATTCTCTAAGCACCAATTATACACTAAAAACCAAAACGAAACATTTTGATTGATAAAGGTAAATTTAGGCATCAAAACGTTATAATGTACAGTATGATTTTTATTTATTTATTTTTTAATTTACTACAATTGTAACAGTGTTATTAAATTATAATTGTTTGTAAAGATTTTTGACTTGAGCCAGAAAGTAACCATCAACCACCTGGAAAGTCTTTAATCCTCTGCATATTGCGTCATGTTGTATTATATCCAGTGATGTCTTGTGCTTGTACATTGTATACTGTTGTCTGATGTCACAATGGTTTTCTTTTCTCATAACTTTAGTTGATTGTCTAGGAACACCATGTACTCATGTTCAAATGACAAAATTTGCCTTAACTTGTTTCTGTCTCTAAGCAGTGAGCATCATGTCTGCATCATTGCACTAATGGATTGTTCTGTTCTTCTACAAGTAAACCCTTTTTTGCCTTTGCTCAGCGTTTTCTTTGTTATACTGCTTGTGATATTATTATGTGATCTCTCTCTCTCTTTCTCTTTCTCTCCAGATAATTAACCTGTGGTCAAACCATCTAATGACTGACTGCTCCCATTATTGAACAGTAAGATGTCGCACCTCCTGCACAATGATTAACTTCTTTTATATGTTTGACACTGTTAAAATGCCTGTAAACATTCTGACTGCATGTTTTCTCCCAGCATGGTGCCCATTAGTGTCTCAGTAGTAACTGTCCATGATAAAAACACAAAAGAGAGTTTTTCCAGGTCTGTAGGGAAAAAAAATGAAGAGCATGTTTTTGAAGTGTATGTGGCTCAGAGACAAATAAAGATGTTTTACATTTTGTAAATTCTATATTAAATTCTTTATGTCCTTATATAAATATAAATACATATTATATATACAGTTACAGTTACATATACATCTATATATGTGTGTGTTGTTGTTTTATAGATGCTTAATAAAATAAATATGTGTATATAATACATATTAATTTTATTAAGCATCTAAAACAAATTTCACTGCTTTACATTGAAATATTTTTAATATTAAATTTAACAATTAAGTAAAATTTCAGCTTTGCAATTATTTTTTTTTTTTTTTGCAGAATTTTGATGAATTTTAATTTAGAAAGTGAAAACGTGCTTTAAATCACATATAAGACTCTGTGAGATCTTTATGAGATGTATTTTTGAATAACTTTACAGATCTGGCAAAAATTGTGCATCACGTCATTGATTTTTCTGCATGTGTATATGAGGCGTGAAGTGACCCGTTCATTCTGGGCAGAACAAAGTGGACATCTTGCCAAGGTCTGTGTAATCTCAGCAAAACACTCACTCACACACCCTGTTCTTGAAGGGTTTGGTCATTTGAAATAGTAGCTGCAGTGTTTTAATACAATTAAATATGCATGTACATGATGCTACTTGTGTGTAATTGTACTAGTGTGCATGAATGTGTATTTATGACTCCAGAAAAAACATTTCTGAAGATCTTTTAGGGTAGATCTGAAGGGCTTTTAGGTAGGTGATCTTAAATGTTAGTGAAGGTCACTGGTGCAGATCAGGTAATACCTCGCTTGTAATCTGAGAAGCCAATTAGTGTACTTCAGCACTGTGCCAAATGCCCTGTTTCTCTCTGCCTCATTAGGCCAACACACACCACTATGACCATTTACAAGTTGCCAAAAACATCTGAAGACTCTTTTTAGGTCCAGTTAACAGTTTGTGAAAAAGCAGTGTCATCTTGCAATGTCAGCATTCAGGATTGTCAAACTTCAATCTTAAGGCAAAAGCACAAACATCAGCTCTCAGAGAACAATCCAGTTTGGTTTGGGGGTATTTTGCTTTAACTGAAATGTATGTTCACTTCCTGTCCACCCATTCTGCCATCTGTATAGTAGCTCAGGTACACCAGACTCGCACAAAGGAAGCACCGTGAATTACCGCTATAGGGTAACTAAATACAGGGGCAGACCAAACCCCATCTGGCCCTTAAATCTACCTGAGACCTTTCGCCACCGCAGGGTGTTTTCCTTTTCTTTTCCTTTCATTGACTTATTATTTATGATTGTGTTATATTAAAGATGTGGTTTAGAATGTAGCACAGCCAAGGAAGCATGGCTTATGTAAATTATTGTTCAAATTGTTTGGGTTCAGTAATTTTTTATTTCTTATTGTCCTGAAAGGACACATTAAACTGATAGAAAGCAAGCAACATTTCTATTTTAAATAAATAAATGCTGTTCGTTTCATTGCTGTCCTTTCAACAGGTAAAGGTAAAATTCATACAAGAGTTATTCCTGCTCATATAATTTAAGTTGACCAGTAAATGTGGGAGTGCTGATATTTTGTGTAACATTAAAATATTTTATAAATTGATCTATAAATGTGTTTTTCTTCCTGGACCATCCCTTATTGCATGTATTTTTGCTTAAAATCTTTGTATAGAAGCAGGTTTTCAAAGAAGCTGGACTGCTTTATGAGAGCACAATAGAGAGGATAATGCTATCAGCACGACCTTCACATGAAACCTAATATAATCTCTCCCTCTCCTCCCTATCAAGAACACTCGTTCACCCCCCTAAGAGCCGTATTAATAATTCTCACTTCATTTGAAGTGCTAGTTCAAGCTCTAACTCACTGTATCCTGCACATAAATCTATCTTAGATAGACTCAGCTTTCCTTCTCGGATTATCACAGACCCAAAGTGCCGCTTGAAGATGCTGTAATTCATCCCAGATGAGTGTCGGTCAAAGCAACTGCCGCTGGTTCAGGGGTCACCAGGGGTCACAGAGAGGGGTTACAATTGCCCGAAGGGGCCAGAGGTGACAGCAGCCCTGAGACAAAGCCCCTTGGGTTACTCCCTGTGTGATGATCACTTCGACAGGGAGCTTTGAGCTTTTGACAAGTTTAGCCCGAAAAACGCCTGTGTCTGCTTCTAGATCTGAACCTTATCAAAGCATTTTTATCAGACCTTCAGCCACACTTTTACTTTTTACCGTTTGTCATTCATTGCCCCTGAGAGAGAACTGTGTTTAATTAGTTCAGCCAAAAATGAAGACTCAACTGTCATCATTTATTCACCCTCAAGTTGCTCCAAGTTGTTTGAGTTTCTTTCTTTAGCTGAACATAAAAGAAGATATTTTGAATACAGGTTTGGAACCACTTGAGTGTGAGTGAAGTCCCATAAAAGTACCATAAAAATCCAACTTTTGCTCTTTATTTCAAGTCTCCACAATAGTTTTGTGTGAGAAAAGACTGAAATTAAAATTATAAACACACTATAATAGTATTAAAATGTTTGGGTGAACTATTCCTTTAGCCCTGTCAAATCTATCTACATACATTAGCCTGATATTTTAATAATAAACACACTTGCTTGCGATAGACCGTGAACCATGATTTTTGATCTTTAGCTTACAAAACAGTTCTGGAATTTAAGAAAAATTGTGTGTTTTGTGAGAACTGCTGGAGGAACTCTTTGCCCCTCAAGTGTGGCTCTGAGCCCAGACTCGCTCCCCTGACAAAATCTATTATGTCAGCGTGTGGTTACAGTCAGTGTGTAGGGTGAAAAGAGAAGTGTTTAGTTCGTGTTTAAGTCAGGTTGGTTCATATGTGTGTGCTCTTGGTGTGGAGAAAGTGAAACACGTATGCTACAGTTCCAAAGTTTCCTTTTATTCAGCAAGGATGCACTAAATTGATGAAAGGTGACAGCAGGGACATTCATACGTTACTGAAGATTTCTAGTTCAAACAAATGCTTTTCTGTTTGAACATTTTATTTATCAAAGAATCCTGAAAAAAATATATCACAATTATTAAGCAGCACAACTGTTTTCAACATTGATAATAATAATAATAATACGTTACATAATACAATCAGCATATTAAAGTGATTTCTGAAGGATTATGTGACACTGAAGACTAGAATAAAAAAAATAAATTATATATATATATATATATATATATATATATATATATATATATATTCAAATAGTAAGCAGTTATTTTCAATTGTAATATTTTTTTCACAACATTATTGTTTTTACTGTATTTTAACCAAATAAATGCAACCTTGATGAGCAAAAGAAATGTCTTTCAAAAAAAAAATTTGTGAAACATTTAAAGACCACAAACTTTTAAATGATAGTGTATAGTAGCATCATAAATATATATAAAGATTGCATGAATAAATATGGTATAAAATTAATACAAATAAAACTGACAGAAAAATAGTAAATACACAAATGCATATAAATTAAAAAAAACATAAGAAATTAAAATACAAATGCTAATAAATAGACATAAACACAATAAAATGCAAAACTAAGGAGAGAAGTGAATTAAATTGCATGAAAGGCCCTAGTAAACGAATGCAAATTGAATAAGCTACTTGCAGACCTTTTTGGAGAGAGTTCCTCGGCTTGGAAGTGTGTGTGAAGTTAAAGTTAGTGTGTATGATGAATGTAAAGTGTGTTTGGCTGGTATGAAGATGTGAGACTGGGGACATTCTGATGAATGAGCTTTGGACCAGAATGACATGTGGAAACCAGATGGTGGAGAGAGAGAGAATGAGAGATTGAAACTAATGATGAGGAGTGAGGAACAAATAGAAGAATGAAAAGAAAATCACTTATGACAGTAACGATGGCAAAACCTTGTCCTGTCGTAAAGAAACAACAAACCAGATTTTTACATTTCCTGCATAACAACTAAGTGATGTTTGCCTGTGCAAAATCCTGGAAAAAAATCTGGGTTACTAAGGTATGGATGGTTGCTACCATGGTCTAGGTGGTTGCTATAGCATTGCTGGTTTGGTAGAGTGTTCCAAATAAAAGGAGCCTTTGTAGAACCATCAGTGTAACCTTAATTTTATAATAGATACTTCTCATAAGGGGGTATTCAACTATGAATGTAAGACATATAAAAACAGTTCAGTTCTAAACTCATGCTAAACTGTAGAAATGAGCAACAGGCTTTTGTTTAAGTGATGTATGTGTGTGTGTCTTGCCTTGAATCTGTTTATGCACGCTCTTACTGGAGGACTGCCCGGCCTTCAAATGTCTGCCAGAGGAGTGTGTGAGGGAGTTAGGTCAAGTGTACACACACACATTCACACACACACACACACACACACACACACACAGATTATGACTTCCCTCCACCTGGCTTGGCTGTTTGTGAAAAGATCCACTTCGGTAAACGATTGGGTTTGGTCTTTAGATGAATGTTAGGTTAGGACTATAGTAATGCTGGGTTTTCTCCAGAACTGGGCCGCCTGTCTGGCCTTGAGGTCTGGTACCCATCACACGCCGGAAACAGAAAGCCACTTTAAAACATGCAGGAAACAAGGTCTGGACCTTATACACTCTCTCTCACACACACACACTCGCAGCTCCCTCCCCATGAGGACCACGAGCCAAAACCCCAGCCGACAGAGCTGACAGACTGTCTGACATCTCTGTAAGGCTACGCACACACTCTTCGCCATACATTCGCTTGGCTTGTTCTCCTCACTATAATCTCTTTCCAACTAAAATCACTCTTGGTTTGAAGATTTATCTGAGCAAAGCACAATCCGTCTGTAACCCAAGGACTGAAGTCTACCCAAGATCCTCTGTCTTTCTTTGCTTTCTCTCGTTTGGACATGTAGATAATGACCAAATACAAATGGACGTCCATTCATCTCTGCACGGCCGAAGAAGCCGCTTTATTCATTATCCTTCCAGCTGAGTCCCGCGGAACAGAGCGCGGCTGTCATCACAATCCCTCTCTGAGAGAGATAATGAGCCGCCTGCGTGTGTTTACTCTTTGATTAATCACAGTAATTATTTTAACGGGGCTTTTTTCGGTGTGCCAGAACATCTATTGATACCTCACACTCGTTTTTCACTTTTACGTGGAAGAGAGAACAGCAAGTGTTTAGTGTGGTGGCAGCAGGGAGTTAAACTGGGTTTTTCATGTGTTTTGAAGGTGCTGGTTAAACTGAGAACAAGGTAACGCAGAGGGAAATGCTTTTGCTCCAAGTGTAGCTCTTTCATAGCTCATGATGTTTTATCGAAATATCGACTTTGTAAATGTAAGTTTATAGAGTTGTGTGTAATATAGCTCAGATTATTTGATTTTGCGAGAATGTGATGCTCATATTGAAATCTCTGACTTTTGATCGCAGACTTTGGAATCTTGTAGAATCTGAGAGATCTTCGAAATCTTTTGAGGTCTTCTGATATTACTAAGTGTAGTCTGATTGAACCAATGACTCTTATGAACCAATTCTTTTTAGTTAAAAGCATAGTTACTCACCCTCATGTCGTTCCAAACCCATAAGATTTTCATTCATCTTCAAAACACAAATTAAGATATTTTTGATGAAATCCGATGCTGATGAAGACAGCAATGCAACTGACACTTTCAAGGCACAGAAATGTAGTAAGGACATCTTTAAAATAGTCCCATGTGACATCAGTGGTTCAACCGTAATTTTATTAAGTTATGAGGATACTTTTTTCACAAAGAAAAAAAAGAGAATACTTTTCTGGGCTTTGAACCTGGTAGATGCATTGCTGTCTATACAGGTTTAGAAAGCTCTCGGATTTCATCAAAAATATCTTAATTTGTGTTCCGTAGATGAATGAAGGTCTTATGGGTTTAGAACGGCATGAGGGTGAGTAATTAATGACAGAATTTAAATTTTTGGGTGAACTATCCCTTTACTCAAAAACGTGCAACACAACCAGTATGATTCCAGAATGAATGACTTTTATGAGCTGGTTTGTTTTAGTGAATCAGAATCATACATTGCACCCAGTGTAGTCTGATTTCCGAACCAATGACACATGTGAACCACTTTTTTTTTAGTGAATCAATAGCTTAGCGCACAACCAGTGTATTATGATTCCCTAATGATTGATTCTTAATCAGACATAGAACCTCATGTAGTCCAGTTCCTGGACAAATTAATTATGTGAACAAGTTAATTTAAGTGAATAAACAACATGCATTACACCCAGTTTAAATAATTTCCTGAATAAATAAATCTTATGTTTGTTTCAGTGAATCAGAATCATACATTGCAGTGCAGTCTGATTCATAAATGAATGACTCTTATGAAATGGTTCTTTTAAGTGAATCACAAGCTTACAATACAACCAGTGCTGTCTGATTCCCAAATAAATTACTTTTATGAGCTGGTACATCATACATTTCACCCAGTGTACTGTATGTCTTACTCTTGAATTATTAATTCTTATTATACATCTTTTAGTGAATGAAACAAACAGACTCTATACTTCAATTAGTGTAGTAACTGTAGTTAACTATATACATCATGCATTATGTCAGTAGTGTTTTTAATAAATGAAAATTAATGAAATGTGTTATCACTTTTTTGTTTGTTTAGTATGGTTGTTTAATATACCGTATAGTATTGGTCTGCGGTTATGCTGCCTCTAAAAATACTGGGAAAATCATTAAGTAAACATATCTTGCATACCCCCCCTGAAAATGCAAAAATATAGATGATATGGGTCAATTTGCGGTTAAATGCCCTGCTAACGGCAAAGTGGTGATAGTGTTCTTTCAATAACCCTCAAGTTCACAGGTTGCCCCCTCTTAGGATGAAACCTGTGACAGAATAAAAGTGTATGGCTTGTATACTGCAGATAGAAAGGAGGAAGACATGGGTGGGTGGTTTCTCTTCAGCATGTTCAGACAGCTCCACTGAAACTGACGCACCGCAGCGGGTTCAGTCAGCGCTTCTGCTCCCTGTGACACGCGAGCCTGCTTGAACACACACATTCTGATTCACGCTGCATGAAAATCTGAGGGGCCCACTGCCAAACCTCACTCAAGACTATTCATGGCTGCAGGGCAGGTGTGCACACACACACTCTTATTAATGTGTAATTAGTGTAGGGGGAGGGAGTTTTCTTTTCTCACCTGTCTTTTCTACCCTGAGTGGGCAGAAGGTGTTTATTTGTGTGTATGTGTTGATGGATGGCTGTTCACACATGTTTTTGCGTTTATTAGTTGAATTGCCTTTGGCTACAAATTTTGCTATTACGGGTGCACATGCAGACATAAAACTTGCAAAACAAACAGATTTCAGCAGTAATTTCACAGAATAGTGCATTAAAAATTCCAAATTATCCTGTAGGATTTTCTTTCTTCCATGTTACACAGAAGGAGATATTTCAAATAAAGTTCACACTACTTTTTTTTAAATAAAACTTAAAACATAAAAAGGTTATGAATGTGAATGAAGATAAGCTGTAAAACACCAAAAAGGCAACATAAAAGAAGTCCAAATGACTATATTAAGTGCTGTATTTAAGTATTCTGAAGCTATATGAAGTACACACTGAAAGTCAAGACTCTTTACACTCATATTTCAGTCTGTTCTTTTTATATTTTGGCAGTTTATTTACAAACACCATTGGTTGCAACATTCTTTGTAACTCAATGTGATAGACCGGTTTAAATATGTGGAAATGTAAATTTAATTTAAAAGCTTCTGTGGATGAGAGGATATTGTCAAGATATTGTCTGTTTCTCACATATTGTATGACTTCAGAAGACTTGGAATATAGTTGAGTCATGTGGACTAATTTTATGGTGCTTTTGTTGTCATTTTTCGATAGGTGTTGGTACTGCTAAAACTATAACTATTAAAAAAGACTAAACTAAAACTTAAACTTAAAAAGAAAAAAACACTTAAAAAAAAATAAAACATAAAACTTAAAAACTAAAAATCCAACCATAAAGCTAATTCAAAATATTAAAGGGGTCATCGGATGCCCATTTTCCACAAGTTGATATGATTCTTTAGGGTCTTAATGAAGAGTCTATAACATACTTTGGTTAAAATTTCTCAATGGTAGTGTTAAAAACACCCTTTTTACCCTGTCAACCATCTGCTCTGTTATCAGCACGCTGTTCTAGTCCATGTTGCTTTAAATGCTAATGAGCTCTGCTGACCCCACCCCTCTCTTCCGTGGGGTGAAGAGCAGACTGTAAACTTCAGCCCGCGAAATTTGCTAACTAGCACATAACAGGAAAGGCGATTTGCAAAGATTCATAAAAAACGCTTATACTCACTTCTTCTGCAGATGAAGTTGGATCACGAATGATTTGCACAAACTTAAATGCGTTTAGGCAGATCGGGGATCAGCGCATTTCCTAATGTAAATCCTCTGTGTCTTCAGGGCCTCAGATGTCGGGAGTAAATGACGACTGCTATGTTTATTATTGCATCAAGCAACAAAATATCTTAATCGCTTAGGAGACATTCTTTTCTTCCCCTGCACCGGAGTCGTCACAATGGCGGACAGCTCACAGCTCATTCAGGGCGGGTCTAAGGTAAGACGGCGTTGTCAATCAACTGTCGTGGGAGTGGCCTGTGCAGAACTACGTCATTCTGACAGGAATCTCAGAACAGCCTGATTTGAGAAAGGGGATTTTAAAATATGGATTAAAAAAAACACTGGGTGGATTTTTATCATTATAGTGTACACACACTATCGACACACATTTATGTTCAAACAACAACAAAAGCGAATTTTGCAGCTGTTGACCCCTTTAATAAATACTATAGTGTTATATAAACATACTTAAAAATACTAAATGAAATACAAAAAGAACACTGTTTTAGACTTTAAACGGCACCCTTTAACTTGCATTTTTAAAAATAGCTCAAATTAGTTAAATTAAAAGAATAAAGGTCATACTAGTTTGTAATGACATGAGCATGAGTAAATTTTCATGTTTGGGTGAACTTGACCCTCTGATTCATTCAAGTGACTAAAAAACACAAATACATTTTTTTCCCCATAGAACTGTTTTTCAGCAATGAAAGTTTACAACATGTCTGAAATGGCTCCGAGAACTTGCTGAAAGCAACATGTAAGCAAACAAGAGCAGTATCATTTTCATAGACTGATTTAATGATGACTGAAATTTTGTCGACATGAGGTCACTCTCCTTGCGTGTGCGTTTGAGTGTGTATAAAGTATTTGGTGAAGTAACTACAAGAGCCAGAGGGATATTTGTGGGCTTTTGACATTTGTTTTGGGAAATCCAACACCTCTGGAATCCCAAAGCGGCCATTCTGTTCATTGGTTGGCTACCTGCACAGGTACTGAGGTCAGTGATGCATGCTTCAAGCCAACACCTCCGCTCTGAAGTCATGCATCTATATAAATGACCTCCCTACAGTGTGTTCGGACGTTGATAAAATCATGTACGCTGATGATACGGTTATCTTCACTTCTGGGGAAAATGAGCTGGAGGTTGCTGACAAATTATCAAAAGAGATGCAAAAAGTTGCACAATGGTTACATACGTCTTGTCTGACCTTAAACATTGATAAAACGGTCTCAATGTTTTTTTCAAATAAACGTAAATTACAAGTAACTCAAGAAATTCAAGTAAATGGACAAACAATTAAAAATGTAAATGAAACAAAATATTTAGGTCTAATACTCGATTCGAACCTTGGTTTTAAAAGTCACATAAAAAATCTTAGTAATAAATTGAAATTTAATTTGATGAACTATAAACATATTAGAAATTCATTAACTACGGAAGCCTCAAATATATACCTCAACACTATGATTGTCCCACATCTTCTGTATTGCATGTCTAGTTGGTCTCAGGCGTGTAAAACATCGTTAAAATTACTTGAATCATTATATAAAAGGCCCATAAAAATCCATGATAAAAAGCCTCGCCAGTACCATCACTGTAAAGTACAAAGTAAATATAACATTTTGAGTTTTGAAAACCTCATTAAATATAATCAAATTTCTGCTTTATTTAAAATTATCCACAACATTGCTGCTCCCCCCCTTGAGAAAATTTGTCACATTAAATTCGGAGAGAATTTCTAGAGCCACACGGTCGACAGTCAGAGGAGAGTGCAGTGTTCCAAAACGTAGAACCACATATGGTCAACAATCATTCTTTTATAAAGCAGCGAACCTTTGGAATATTCTTCCAAATGAAATTATCTCATGCACAAACTACAGTACATTTACACGCCTGTCCAAACAGTGGTTATTATTAAAGCAAACCTGTACGCACTAAATTGACTGTGATATGAACGATGTAAATTCTGAGTGAGTGAGTAAGTGAGTGAGTGAGTGATAGATTCCTGAAGTGGAGTGTGTTTTTATGATGTGTACGTAGGGCCTATAACATCTACCTGTCCAGGGACTGCGGGTGGAAATTAGCATTTTTTGCTATAACCTGGCACATGACATCTCTTCTTTTTTAGACTAATGTTTTTTCTGTGCATTGTCCCTGATCAAATAAAAATAAATTCAAATTCAAATTCAAATGCGTCCATTATGCACTCCGTCATCTCTTGCTCCGTCTGCTCATCCCCAGATCCGCATCTCAGCTTCGGTGCGGGGAAAAACAGCAGAGCTCGGAACAATAGGAACGCCACTCAAACCAAACTCCTGCTGGAGGGAGTGTGTGTGTGTGTGATGCTTTAAAGAATAGAAAGACTGTGGTGTCATCTAACCGTAGGGCCAAGACTGTTTTCAAGAGGTTTTTCACAAATGTGTGCATGATATTTCACTGGACGCCCCCTCCTCTCCCCTCATATGCTTTATTCTGTTATTCTATTCATTTTTCACTTACATAATGAGAAAAAAAACACACACATTTTCAAGAGCTTTTACAGCAGGGCACCGTAATGGACTGGAATAGCGAGAATAAGAGAAAGAAACCTTGCCAAACAAGAAACCTTGTTATTTTAAAAAAATTTTAAAGAGAAGATAAAATATGTGAGTGATTGAAAAATACAGAGAAATAGATCGTCAGAACCCTTGTCTTTCTTATAAGCAATTTATTTGTTACATGTCAGGAGAGTCTTTAGATGTTTGGTGTGGGATACTAGCTTAAAATATTCTTAATAATAATACTTATTATTTTATTTATAAAATGGTACATATTTCGGTACTTCATATTAGTTTATATTTCAGTGGTTTTGGTTCTGTCAAATAATTAGAATTATTGTATTTTTGAGTTAATGACTGAATCGAAGATTTGCACTAACATTCAATAATATTAATATTAGTTAATATCAGTAATATTTGCTTGTAAAAGAAATGAATACTTTCATTCAGCAAGAATGCAATAAATTGATCAGTAGTGACAGTAAAGACACATGGATAATGTGAGAGAAGATTTATATTTCAATTAAATGCTGATCAAAAATATTATGCAGCACAACTGTTTTTAACAAACGTTGATGGAGCAGCAAATAAATATATTAGAATGATTTCTGAAGGATCATGTGACACTGAGGACCTGAGTCGAAACTAAAATATTCATGAAAATAGAATATTTAGAATAGAACCCCAAACTTCTGAATGGTAGCAAATACTATAATAGCAGAGATATGAGTAACATAGTAGTGTGCCGATCTGAACACACACTATGTCAAGCTCTGAGGAACTAGAGGAGCATCCTCCTTACTCAGCTCTTACTTCATTTCCTCTCTAACACCTCCAAACTAGCCACAGTCAGAAGAATGACGCTCTACATAATGACAAAAACGTGAGTATCCAGACTGGGTTTGATCCTATTTTGTATGCATATAGGTATGAGTCACATGATTTCCTGCAAACCTTTGTCTCCGTGTTTTACTTAATTGCAAAACAGGCTTTTATGTCACCGAGCGGACAGGTTCAGACATGGATGTGGTCAGGTGAGAGGCAGGGTGGCACAACAACCCAAAAGGCCAGTATGTTTAGCTGCCGACTGTTGCGTTGCGTTGGTTGGGAGGATCAGCTTGGTTTCTTGTAAACTGTTTTGCTGATTGACTAACCTGTTTTGATTCAGTTTCCTTCATCCAGTTTATGACTAACAATTTCATGAAAGAACTGTAATGGATTATAATGCATGCATAATTATTGTACATCAGATCACATTATTATATTTTATATAGTATAATAAAATAGGCTATAAAGATAATATCTAATCACTGTTCAGTCGTTGTGATGGAATATACACATTATCTTATTTGGACTCTATTAGTTTGGTCTGAACTCTTGTGGTCTTTTAATTGTATTCTTTGTTGTGACCTTTTTAAAAACTCTGAGATCAGTTAAATAAACAACAGCACTGTCTCAGGTAAAGGTCAAAGAATTAAAGAAACTGTCACCAGGCCTCTAGACAAAACCATGTTATCAGCAGCCAATGAGTCACGGTCAGCCCAGCTCACACGTGAACTCTAAAATTTACACTGATCTGAGACCAGCTTAGCTGATCCCTTGGAATCACACAGGAGAGGCTGTTCCTGGATCAGGGAGTAAGACAACTACCTGACTGTGACATTTACAGTGAAACTCATCCTGCCTTGTGACTTTAGGAGAAACGAAACTACACAATAAAGATGCCAATTTATGTTAGGTATGAATATACGTAGGTCTCTATAAGACATACTCAGAAAGCTCTCTAATTTCTGATCTTTATTTTTAATATGTCATGTCTGCGAAATGTAATTTCATATGATATCAAAATACATAATTTATTTATTTATTTATTTTTTCCTATTTTCTTTTCCTCCATATTTTATGTCTTCATGGTTCATTCTGTACCCTCATAACAAAATTTTCCATCTGGTACTGATGAAGTATTATTTATTTTATATCCATCCTATTTATCAGTAATTAAAAGAAAAGAAAATATAAATACAGAACGTAAAAGAGACACATTAATGCAACAATACAAGACAGTCCCATGCACATGCACCATGTGATGTTCATGTCAGAGCGGGTCACTTCATCCGAGAAAACACAGTGGCTTAGTGGGAGTCTTTCCTGTTTATGGCTCGTCATTCTTAATAGAGTTTGTTCTCCCTTCCCATGATAAAATAAACTCTGACACAGGATGTGAGCTTCTGACTGATGTGTTGACCATCCATGAAAAGCAGCAGTCAGATTTTCATACTGTCCTTTTCTTTCTTTCCCCCCATACAGAGGTTTTACCCAGTCCAGTTTATTTTTAATACAGACACACTGGAATATTGATGGAGATTGTTTCTTGTAGGACTTTCTGAACTAAGAAAAACACTCTATTTTATAATTTTAAATGTATAATGCATCCCAGAGGATAGTGTAAATGTTTCAGGTATGACTGCAGGGTATTCATATCTAGCTATCTGCTTTTACTTTTCATTATTGTGAAACTATTATAAAGATGTTTGTTTTATGATGCCATCAATCTCATACTGCCCCCTAAAGACCACAGAGTTTGTTCAATGATAGACCAGTGCCATCAGTTTGAATAGTTTGCAAAAGCGCAATGAGTTTGTAAAACTGTACTAGTGAGTAAATGCTCACTGTGATGATGTTTAACGCCCTCAACAACTCCTGTAGTCTCAATTTGGCCACTTTTTTAGCTTGTTCCAGACGAATAAAAGTAACAAAAAAAAAAAAAAAATTGTGAATGTGTTATTACTGATGTATTTAACCTGTTTAACTTGGAAGTTTAACCTGCCACAGGAGCAGCTGAAACAGTTCTACTCAGCCGTCATTGAGTCTGTCCTGTGTACTTCAATAACTGTCTGGTTTGGTCTGGCTACAAAATCAGACATCAGAAGACTACAGAGAACAGTTCGGACTGCTGAAAGGATTACTGGTGCTCCCCTGCCCAGCCTCCAAGAACTGTATGCATCCAGAGTGAGGAAAAGGGCTCAGAAAATCACTCTGGATCCCTCACATCCAAGTTTTGCCATCTGGCCAGCACTTCAGAGCCGCAAATACCAGGACAGCCAGGCACAAGAACAGTTTCTTCCCCCAGGCAATCTACCTCATGAACAGTTAAATGTTCCCCACTTATGCAATAAAAATGTGTAATATCCTTATATTTATTTGTTACCACCTCCACCCTAGTACATCCCTGCATCTCACTCTATTCTATTCCATTATCATCTATAGCACAACTGTTCATACAATTTAATTAATTTTCGATATATTTTGCAATATTTGTCTGTTTTTTTTTTTTTTTTTTTATTTATTTAATTTTTTTGTCTGTGTGTTGTTGTTGTCTCTGTGTACTAGAAGCTTATGCCCCTAAAACAAACTCCTTGTATGCGCAAGCATACCTGGCAATAAAGCTCTTATTGATTCTGATTCTGATTCTGATATTTTATGGTGTAGAATAAAATGTCAGACCTTATTTCAGCCATTTGAATAAAAACACATGCAAGAAAACCCACTGAGTTCTGGAAAATTTAACCATAAGTGCAAAAATGCCAAATTTCCAGGTTTTAGGAGGGTTAAGAGTAGTATGCTATTCTAATTAAGCCACAGTCTTTTCCTATTTGTAATTCCATAATTATCCACTCCAGAGGCTGATTTCACAAAACGTTAATAATAAAATTAAGTATATTTTGTATTTACAAAAACATTTAAGAATGTTATTATCTTTGTTCTTAAAATTGTTGCAAAGACAAAACTTAAGAATAATTTGAATTTCTGAAAAGAATATAGCCTTTTAAGAGTTATTTACTTTATCTTAAATGCCCATAGTTAAGATGTTTAATGAATTTATTGGGTTGTTTCAAATATTAAGCATTACAAACAAATACAGCCTAGAAATACTATAATGCATATTACTATTACAAGTGATGTGGATAAGTACTGAAGTGACAACAATTGATCAGTTAGATTATGCACAGAGTGACTTTTTTAATAGATTGGACATTCAGTAAGAACTCTACAAGACTCGAATTGAGACAAAAAAATAAATAAAAATAAATACACAAATTATTAAATGTGAATTCTGACCTCCTGTTAAATCAGTAACAATGAAAAAAGTACATATATGTGAAAACAGTCAATAGTGTACATGTTTAATATCACAATAATCTGAAGGCAGTGCAAAAAGATGGCTATTGAGGTGTTTTTCATTGACTTGATCAGTAAGGCTTTGGCAAGAAGCGCTATATAATCATCTAAGACATTTCATCTAAAAAATTAGATGTTCTTAAGGCAATAGTTGAGAACTTCCTAATAATTTTTAAAAAAAATGTACTTTTGAACATTCTTAGGAAATTTCTTTTTTTTTCTTCACAGAGGAATGTGCACATGCCTACCCACAATATATTTTTGGTGTTGTATACTTGAAAATGATTAAATTTTAGCTAGGGGCAGGAAACCCTGTTATTTAAGATGGGAAACTGTGTATGAGCACTTCTCACTTGCTTACACCACTTGTCAAGAGTCCCTGCTGGAGTTTAGGAGCGATAAAGCATTTGTACGAAGATCTCAACACAAATCTACGTGATCTATGATTCGTTGCCAGATCTGTATAGACATAAAATAAAGGAAATGGAGACCCAGCAGAGACCCTCTCCTGTTTAAGCTCTGCCAACTCGATTTGGTTCACATGCTTGTCTGGCTGCCCGTTCCCCCACAGGCTCTATGTAAACACTCCAGGATCTGCTTTAAAACAGCCCAGAGGAGCAGAACGACCAAATCAGCCACAGATGTTTATACTGCTGCCCCAGCTGCTGCCCTGAACAGGAAGTTGCCATGGCCGGAGCAACTTAAATCATCGCTAAATGTGGCAGTAAATATTTTCTGTTTAGGGAACATGAGAAAAGCCACACTAATTTCTTCTGAAACCTTGTTCCAAGTCTTGAAAGAAGTTCAAGGCACTGGGAAGAGAGTGAGAGGTCAGTAGGACTGTGTTGCTTTCCCATGAGCCTCATGGTCCATAAAAGACCTTGTATCTTATCTTCCATAGCTTCATTAACTTAATGAAAACAATTACGGATCACGAGTCGGCCCAGATGGTTCTTATAAAGCCAGTGCGCTGATCTGACAAGAACACGCTCTGAGAAACATTCCGAGAAATCTGAGAAGGAAACTTTTGTAGGGATACATGAAGACAAAGAAATTCACATCTACACATATATGAGTTTGTCATGTGCTTTAGACAAGGAAAATCCAAAACCATGTCATTCCAGAGGACCAGTAGTTGACAGTATGCCTTTTTAAGTGCGATATGTCACTCAAAAATAAAGGTTCCAATAGAGGGTTTTCACAGCGATGCCTTTTGAAGAACCATTTTTCATTTCCCAAAGAACCTTTCAGTGAACAGTTTTAAAAGGAAAAGAAAAAATGATAATGTGCTAAAAATGTACTTACCCTCAGGCCATTCAAGATGTAGATGAGTTTGTTTCTTCAATAGAACAGATTTGGAGAAATTTATCATTACGTCACTTGATCACCAATGGGTGCCGTCAGAAAGAAAAGCTCAGGAGAGAAATATACACAGATGAAGAACTATTTGCAAAACAGTCCAAAACTGTTCCAACCATATATTTTGGTGGATTTTGATGTAATAAGACAGCAGGTGTTGAACTTTTTCATTGGAGGAAGCATTTTTATGGATTATGGACACATATTTTGGCCAGAGGCGACAATTTTAAGGTAAAACGATTTAATGATGGATTTGTTTTTTTATAACAAACATACAAGTTTTCACCAGACCGGAGGACTTGAGTAATGTGTATTACTTTTGGATTATTATGATGGATTCATCAGCTGTTTGGACTTTTCTGACGGCACCCATTCACTTCAGAGGATCCATTGGTGAGCAAGTGATAAGGCTAAATTTCTTCTTTGATGGCCTGAGAGGGAATACATTTTCAGCAAATTTTTATTTTTTAGACGAAGTATTCCTTCAAAAGAACCAGTGTGAGGAACATTTTAATAATAAAAAATGAACCATACGCTTATAAAGAACATTTTGTGCAATAGGAAGTTTTCATGCATGTTAAAAGTTGTCATAGATGCTAATAAAGAACCTTTATTTTTAAGTGTAGGAAAAGCAATGCTCCCAAAGGAAATCTTCCCAACAGAAATTTGTGTTTATTTTCACTGAGATTAGACACTAAGACACTAGGTGAAAATTGCATCACTCAGTGTACCTCAAAGAGAACTATGGGTACTCTGGGAGCACCGGGAGATGAAATAATGACCTCTATGACACAATTACCTGCTCCATGAGAGGCTTTCAAGATCAGTAATCATCTCATCAAAAACAGATTCCCTTTGTGCTCGCTAAATAAATCCCAGGCTTCTCAGCCTGATGGAAGCCTTCCAGAGAATGAACAGTGTTCAGCAGGTAGTCCACACACCTCATAAAGGAAAAATATGGGACAAAATTGGAATTGAGAGGCCTGATACACAAGAGGCTTACAGGCATATAATGAAGTGCCAAGAGCTGATGATAAGATCACAATTATTCACCACAGGACATCAGGAGACCTTTACTGTGATCAGTAAGCTATGGCTTTGTGTTAGCTGTCTGAGATGAAAAACTTGATGGGTTTTGGGGTTGTTTGCACTCTAGTGTAATGCTGCTTGAGTTATAGTCTTTTTTTTTTTTTTTTTTTTTTTTGAGAACATTGTGATCAAGATTCAAATAATTCACTGAATTTTTGCATTTTAAAGATGTGCCAACTGCAAATGGTATCATTGGATAAGGTTTTTCATGTTTTGGACTGACAGCAGCTTGGGTGGCATTTCTTAGATATATATATAAAAAAATTATTAAAAGATAGATATAACAATATTTGTAAAAATGCATAATGCATTTGTTGCAAATTGCATGCAAATAATGCAAGTGTTTCCACAGTCGCTGAAAGAAATCTCTTATGCTTCACACTGATGCATTTATTTGATCAAAATTACAGTAAAACTGTTAAATGTCATTACAGTTTAGAATAAGTGCCTTCTATTTTTAATATATTTTAATATTTATTCCTGTGATGCATTGCAAAGCTGAATTTTCAGCATCATTACTGCAGTCTTCAATGTCATGATTGTTCAGAAATCATTCTAATATGCTGATTTAGTGCTCATGAAACATTCCATATGGCTGGGCTGCATAGTAAATTTGTGCAAATCATGATGCTTTTTTTCAGGATTCTTGAAAGATTACTGAATTTCCTAAAATACTTAAGCCTTTAGCACCCCCTGCTGCCTGGTACAGACAAACACCTTACTTATAACATTAAATTTTGTGCAAGACTCACAAAAATGTGGTCTAATTCTGCTTGTTGCTGTTTATCTACATTACATGCTACAAATGTTATCAGAAGGCTGAAGATCAAGTTAAGTTTTTGTCTGGCTTATACAATATTTTGGAGTTCGATCATATATTACAAGGCATATATTACCTTTTGTCAGTTCCAAATCTCCTGATAGGGATTACGAATGGAGATTATATATTAATAAAAAGCTACAGTTTATTGTTTAAAATTATATTCATCTGTATAGAGACAAGTAAAAAAATGAATTCCAAAAACAGACACATTTCTATCAAAATTCATTCAGAAAGGAAAAAACAAATCAGACAAATAAATACAGAAGTGACAAATTCTGACCTAAAGATGCTTCAAATGCCAGAAATGCAGGCCTGTTAAAATATGTTGGTGAGCAAACTCAAATAAATAAAACTCTCTTCTATCTCATGAGAGACAAGTTCATTTCAGTGTAATATGAGGCACCCAATAGACAGTGGCACGATTCAGTCTGTACAAGGAAGAGCCTAAAAACACACATAGATAAACATACAGATCTGCTCAGAGTGGCCACTGAGATTTCCACAAACACGTCTAGCACTTAACTTCAGTTTCAGTCTCCACTGAGAATTTCCAAAAGCAAGTGGCATGAAGTGTTCTGCATTTATCACCAGCTTCCTGTGAATCCAGATGGCCCTGAAACTGGTCAGACTCGCACAAGAAAATGTTCTTAGAAATAGACCATTAGGACCACTTCCCTTATTAAAGTTGCTGTAAATAGCTGCTTCCCTTATTGCATTTTTGGCTGGCATCATGGGAAAAATGTCTCTTGCAGGCCTCAAAAGAGAGATGTTTTATTCCAAGAAACCATCCAGAGTGGTCAGACTGGAGGTGGGCTTGCTTGTAACAGGCCTGGAGACCTTCTTCCTCTTGGACTTCATGGCGAGGGGTCGAATCTCAGATAAAGGAGACTGTTGGACATACTAGAGTTAAGGAAGCATTATAAAAAATAAAAAGCTACTTCAAATATTTATGTATATGCATAATGGTAGCAATATAAGTATTTTCACTGAATAAGGATACAGGTTGGATAAATTTGGCTCTTCCTCCAAGTCCATCATAGCCAGATCTTACCTGGAGTAAAAAAAGATGCATTAAGGCAAACTGCACAAGATATAAAAAAAAACTACACTTTAACTAAAGTTTATAAATATATATATATTGCAAGGATGCATTAAATTAATCAAAAGTGACAGTAAAGATATTTATTACATATAATCGCATATTTAGAAACATAAAAGAAAATCTCACCGCCCCTAAACTTTTAAATGGTAGTAAATATGTGCATGAAAATCCAAAAAGAGTTAAATTGCTAAGTTGCAAAAACATATAGAAGTCTCTCACAGTGCCAAATTTGCATGGGTCCAGCATGCTCCCAAATGCATTCTTTCTGAAGAGCAACGAGTTCCTTAACATGGGCCCCATCATGACATCATCTTTAACACGAGCGTTCTGAGGAAAAAAACAAAACAAATGCAAACAATACACTCTCTTTCTAATGCAATGTCAGATTCTTCAACACCAAGATGGGCCGCTTAAACACATACACTATGTCCGAGCGCATTTTCCGTGTTTTTGAATGAGGGCCTGTGGAAAAACAAAAACAAATGGATATCAATAGAAATAATGTGACTAATCTGCATTGTGTGGAAAAAAAAACTCACGCGGAAGGGTCCAAACGCATCTTCTTAGATGGAACCTGAACAGGTTTCTTCTCAACCTGTTCAGGTGTGTTAATGTCGAAGGTCAGGTTGAGGTCAATTTCCTGAGAGTCTGTCATCGGACCGTGTCCAGGAGGCTTCAGCTCCAGAGGAGCAGGGCTGGAAACACAAAAATCAACAACGTCTCTTTCAGCAGCTCTACTGAATAGCAAAAAGGTTTGCTCAAAATACAAACAAATTTCAGACCTTTCGAAGACCAGTCTGCTGATGGCTTCATTAGTGCGAGTTGGAGTACTTAACGTCCGCTGAAGAATTTCCACCTTCTTCTTCAAGCTCTGTGGAACATGAGAAGTCAGATCAAGAGTTCAGAAACACAGCAGAAAAGAGACAGTTTGTAAAAATTGCACCCCCTTGTGGCTGATTTGAATTGTATCTTGAAAGTTTATTTTGATGCATTTTTACACAATTGTAGGATTTTTAGGAGGTTCTCAGTTTATCTTTCCCTTCAATTTCATTTGTGTACATATGTAATTTTTAACCTTAAGGCAAGACACTACAGGTAACGTTTAACTTCTTGATATCACCAGACTTCCCCAGTAAATTACGCACAATATTCTAGTCAACATTTGAAGTGGATCAAAACCTTTCATCAAAGTTGTCCTAAAACCTAAAACAAAATGTGTTCTTGTCTTAGGACAACTTTGATTAACTTTGTTTGATCCATTTCAAATGCTGAGTACTGTACATTAAGACATTAAATTTCACTTTACAAGTTATGAAATGTTATGTTTACAAATGCAAATTAGGCATTAAATAATAAAAATCTCCTGATTTGCATACAATGTCAGGAGAGAAATTTGAACAATGAACAATGTTTCATTTAGTTAACATACTAAAGATACAAAAACCTTTTTCAGTCACTGTATAGTTCAGAAAATACTATCAACAGTCAGAAAAAAAAGAAAAAAAAAATCAACATGTTTTCAGGAATTATTTTTTTATAATCCAGGTGAATGTTATGTGAACAAAACCTTCTGTAAAAGTCTTCAGAGTATAGATAGGATTAATGGCCTTTAAAGATATGCAGTATAATAATGTACGGACACAAACTAATAAAGTGTAATAAAGTAGATAAAATAGAATTTCTAACAGTGATCTCTTTGTCTGCGTTGGACAGGTCGTTCTGAAGTGCCTTCATGTCCTCCTTTGTCCTGTTTGTCTCTGTAGTAGCTTTTTGCAACTGCAGTAAAAAATAAAAAAATAAAAGAATGATAAATAAATGGATGCTGGAGAAAATAATAAAGAAAAATAAGCAATTATACATTTCAAATAATGATATTTTTAATAGATATTCTCAGAGACAAGAAATGAACCTTGCTGTTAGAAGAGATCAGTTCCCTTTTTAGCTTCTCACACATTTCATTTGATGACTTGAGGCTTCCTTTCAGATTGTCGTACTCCCTGGGAATGAATAAGAGGTTTGTTCAAGCTGTAGTATTTGCTCTATGGATATAACACTCAAATATAGCATATGAGGAAGCACAACTGAACTGGTGTACTGACATTGTAAAAGGTTTGAGGAAGTGAAAGTGCTGAGGTTTTAAGTTTTAAACTATATGACCACACTAGGTATCCAGCAGTGAGAGAGTGTATTTGCAGGAAAGTAAAACTTACTTTTTAAGTGAGATGCAGTATATGGACAGCTGTTCAACAGCAGACTGACCAACTCCCATATCAGTGATCATGGCCTCTACCTCTGACCTTTGACCCTGTAGGACCACGTCTAAACTAAAGGACAGAAACAGACACAAGAGAGCACATGAACAAACAAGAAAGCCCACAAATAAATAAATAAATAAATAAATAAAAAATTTTTACATTATAACTAATCAGAAAAGTTAATTTATTATTCTTATTGTTCACACGGGGAGATGGACACAAACGTTTCAGCTCTCAAGCCTTTTTCAGTTCGTTTATGTCATATATAAATTAATAAAAATAATAAATTAACTTTTGGAGTTTTGAGTGTGAATCACTATTGAGTTTTGAAGATATTATCATTTACTCACAGTCTCTCTCTCTCACATACACAAAATCCTGTCTAAGACAAATGAATTTCTACCTCTCATAGGTTTTCATTTTGACTCGGAGTCGCTTGGCTTCCTCTTTGGCTGCCTGCCCTTCATTTTTCTGACTCTCCAAGAAATTCATCTGTTTCTGAGAATTTCATGCACAACAAAATTAATACCAGCATTAAAAAAAAGACTAACACACACAACAGTTTTTCACTAAAATAAATGTACCCGGAGGACAGAACACAACATCTCTTTGTCTCCGACTTCCTTGCGGAGTCTATCCAGGTCCTTCTTCTGCCTCTCAATTGTGTCTTTTAGTGTATCCACTGACTTCTGCTTGTCCCTCCATTCTTTCTCTGGAATGCATAACACATTTAAACATTATATGAATGGATGGATGGATGATTTAAGGATCAATCAAGAACTTGAGGAAACGATTTCAGTCTTACCTTTTACAGACAACACTGCTTTCATGCGATCAAGCTCATTCTGAAATTGGAACAATAAAGCCGTGCAATTCTGTCAATTTACCGCGTTTACAACTCTGGGCACTGAATAAATTCAACAGCACGCTAAATCACCTGTAAACTCTCAGGATCCACTGGCGTCCCATCATCCTCTGGTGCTATGTCGAAGAACAGTTTGTTGATAATGTGCCGCGTACTGACCTAAAGCAGAAAGAGTGAGGTTTCATTTCAGTCCACACCTTCAATCAATTAATTTCATCAATCAGACGAACAAGTCAGTTCTCAGGTTAAGCCAATGGTTTACCTGTTTCCTGCATTGTGGACAGGTTTTGTTCGGGGCCGACTGAAACCACTGGAGAAGACTTTGTTGAAAGGAAAGGAAACATAGAAAGTCACTGAGAAAGGTTATTTATTGTTCAACATCCAAACATTGACATTTCTAAATATTTGAACGTACATACATTAATAATTGGTCAGGTTGCCACATTCTGACCAATAAATTTTCATAACATTATCAAGGCTTTTTTTTTAACAACTACAATAACAATACTTTTATAGACATTGCATGAAAGTGCAATGGCAATCCTGTGTTAATTAACACGGTATAATAATTGTTAAATATTATAATTATGCATATTCTAATATTCTAAAATCAAAACAAACGTGCAGCAGGGTAAAAGGAGACACTTACCAGGCATAATGAAAAGTGTGACCACAGTGGATTGCAGCCACATCTTTGGAATTATCAAAGAAATCTGAGCAGATGGTGCAGTATGCTCGAATGGGCATTTTGAACTAAAATGTTAGACACAACAAGGTCAAGAACTCTATGTCGATAACACGTTTCCCGTGTGTTTTGTTAAATACTGATCTGTTGCGATACTCTGTGCTAAGCGTTTATTACTTCATGTTACTGCTCTGTTTACTCACCCAGATAACGCTGAGACGATCGAGAGGTCTTATTCACACGGCTTTGTTCAATTAAACTCCATTATTATGTTTATATGGCTTGTTTTTGGTTTAGTTTGGAGCTCGTGAGTCGTGAAAACAGTGAGTGAAGCGGCGCGCTTAGTTCAAACGTAATAACTCCTCCTTTTTAATCGCGTCATCAGCATACGACTCCCTGCTGCCTGAGAAACTTACGGAAAACGTATCGGTATAAATGTTAAGCGAGATTTATAAAATGTAAGTGTTTAATTTTATTTGACAGAAAAGCGTGGAAAGTAGCACAGTAGCACTGTAGCAGTGCTTGAAAAAAAAAATGTTCGTGAATCAAAAACCACATTTCCCATAATGCAACTCTTCCGTGATGACGTCTGTGACAGTCCGAGAGTTGATTTTTGACCCAAGAGGAGAAGTCAACAAACACTGATTTGGATAAAAACCGTGTAAGGTATAGTAACGATAAATTGTGTTATTAGGAGTCTAAACTATGTGAACAACATCTGTTAGAATTGATTCAGTTCAAGCTGGGGCAGAGTAAGATGACTTCTAGTGACATTCAACGGTTTTTAAAGGTTTAGCTCCGTGGCTAGTGCGTTAGCCGGTCAGTGGATTTACATTCAAATGAGAAAATCCACAAATCTTCCATATGCGTTCAGTTCCAGGAGTATCTCTAGACTGGCATTCATTTACACTGTATGTTACTGTTTTAAACAGAGAAGGTTTTTAATACAATTTGCACTGAATTTAATTCTGCTTGCATTATCATCATTATAAATACAGTGTAGTTTAGATCCTTGCGGTGTGTGTGTGTGTGTGTGTGTGTTAATATTTTGTAAATAATTATTAATAACATTAATATTGTAGGGATTTTTTAAATTAAGGCAGTGATAATTGGCCCCCTTTTTTAATCTAACAGCATTTTAATAACGTAAATTGCATAAAACTATCTAAATCCATCAGAATAGAATATTATGAAATGCTTTAAAAGAAGAATGAAGTTTAAAGACTGAGGAATTAACTCAATTCTTGTTCCTCTTTTAATGTGTCTGTCTGTAATTTCACTTCCAGACGCTGATGGAAACTTATACATTGTACAGTAAGACCTTCAGAGCTGTTGGGATCATGCAGTGAATCGCTGGTGGTTCAGGACACTGCGTCCTCTCTTCTGCTGGGTCTCTCTCGTGTCCGATGCCAGGATGGCGGCAGACGTCTACAATAAGGGTGCACTCTGGGAAGTTAAAAATGGCAACTTGGTGCCACCAGATCGACTCCGGCAGGACCGATCGGAGAGTCCGACCCCAGGACTGGTGGAGGGGACCGAGCCAGGTTAGTTTCACACATTTTTACCTAACTGTGTAATTATTAGATGCAAATTTGTTCTGCTTTTCTCCGAGATTGTAAACTTTATTTTCCTTGGAAAATTTTTTTTGAACAAGTTTTTATGATGTTTTAACAAAGTTATTAAACAGATCACGCAGATCACTCAGTCGCACATATCCTTGTAATATCCCATTGTATTTCCCGTTGTGAGTGATCTAATAACTCTTATGTTTGTATGTGATGAATGACTAGAATCTCAGAATTAGTTTAGCTGCGTGAATGATTCTTTAGAGAAGTTGAAGTTCGTCACAACGGGAAGTTTCATAATGATATGAAAGTTTCAGCTAAATCTCTTGGAAGATTTCCCAGAAGCCCTTGGGAGTATGTGAGGGCTCTTTCCTGAAACTGGAAAGTTAAGAGTGTACCTGTATTATAGTTTGGTGTATATTTGGATTTGTGGGAATTATTCATCCTAAATAAGTGATTTTTAACACATGTAGTTAAAGCATTTACAGAAGCTTCTCAGTCTCATTTACTGTCCAGTCTCAACCTGCAATTTTTTAAGAGATTGTGTTAAATATCAGTAATAATAGTTATTATTAATAATACAGTTTCCTGAAACTGGAAAGTTAAGGAGTGTACCTGTATTGTTATTTCAGTGTATATTTATTATTGGAATTTTTGTTCCTAAATTAGCGATTTTTGACCCATTTACTGTCCAGTCTCTACCTGCAATTTTTTAAGAGATTCTGGTTAATATTGCTTGAGTTTTTAACATCAAGAGAGCAGGGTGGTAACCGATGGCTAATGTACTGTGTTACAGATATAAACTATAATTTAAAAATTTAGGATCAGTAAGATATTTCATGTTTTTGAAAAATATCTCTAATGCTCACTAAGATTGTATTTATTTGATCAAAAATGCAGTGAAACAGTAATATTCTGAAACATTATTGCTATGTAAAGTAACTGTTTTTATTTGCATATATTTTAAAATGTAATGTAGTTTTATGATAGTGAAGCTATATTTTCATCAGTTATTTTGAAATAGAAATCTTTTGTAATATTTCAAATGTCTTTACTGTCACCGTGGGATCAGTTTTATGCTTTCTTAATAAATAAAACAATATATAAACATAAAATAGTTTTATAACAGCAAAAAGAGATGAACATAAAATTGCTGGAATTTAACTCTTTATTTATAACAGTTCTCTCAAAAGCACAGAAAAATACTTTAATAAACTTATTTTTCTTATTAATTATTATCCATTGACAAGGTTATTGTTGTTATTATTATTTTTTTTAATTCACACAAGGTTTGGTAACACTCATATAATTGATGATCTCATGAATGATACCTCAAGTCGTGTAGTTTGTTGAGCAGAGGTGTGCTATTACTTTTCTTAGCAATGTGTCACTCTTTAACAGGTGCTGGACAGGAGGGTGCCATGTTTGTTCACGCTCAGTCGTTTGAGGACCTGACTGCTGACAGCGAGCCCAACATCAGTGACAAAGCTGCAGAGGTGGGCGACTCGAATCTAGGGAATGTTCAAGAAGACGCTCTGGAAGGAGGTGAGGAGGAGGCGCAGGAGGGAGGTTTAGTGGTTGAACAGGTAGAAGAAGGGAAAGAGAAGGTTCGGAGCAGCAACAAGGCAAAAGAGGAGGATGTGACAAGTGAAACATGGCGGAGCCACAGGAAGCATATGTTTGTCTTGAGTGAGGCGGGGAAGCCCATCTATACGCGCTATGGAACAGAGGAAGCTCTCTCCAGCATCATGGGAGTAATGATGTTACTCATGTCATTTGTAGAGGATAAGAAGAACATCATACGCTCCATCCATGCAGGTAAGGGATATTACGATTTCCGTTTCAAATAAATGCTGTTCTTTGGGAATTTTTGAAGCAACGCAACTGTCAACAACGTTAGTAATTTGAAATGTTTCTTGAGCAGCAAATCAACATATTAGAATGATTTCTGAAGGATCATGTGACACTGAAGACTAAAGTTAAGGCTGCTAAAAAGTCTGCTCTGCCAAAACAGAAATAAATTACATTTTAAAATATATTAAAATAGACAATACCTATTTTTAATGAAATAAAATTATAAATATTATATTTGAAATAACATTTCACAATATTACTATTTTACTGTATTTGTGATAGATACAGTCTTGGTGAGCATAAGGGACTTCTTTTCTTAACGGACCTAAACTTTTGAATGGTAGTGTGTGCATTTTTTGACCAAATGGTTTAGATTATTTATTAATAATATTGATTCCTGTTGTTTATTAATAATATTTATTAATATCATTTTGTTTTTTTAATTAAAAAGCTGACTTGTGAAATGCTTTTTGGCTTTAAATTATGTTCTAACTAAATGCAACAAGACAAAAAATCAAGCAATAAACAAATCTATATCTCTACAAAACTACTGCAACAACCATATAGACATAAACATTTGTGTGTAAACATCTTTCAGATGGCTACAGGGTGGTTTTCCTGCGGAAAAGCCCTCTCATCCTGGTGGGAGTCTCTCGCACTAACTGCTCCGACCGGGAATTGACACGAGAGCTTCAGTACGTCTACTACCAGATCGTTAGCCTGCTCACCCTCACACAGCTGAACCACGTCTTCCAGAACCGGCAGAGCTACGACCTGCGGCGCCTGCTGTCTGGCTCAGAGCACCTCACCGACAACCTTCTGCGGCTCCTCGACCGAGATCCAGGTCTGCTGCTGAGCGCCGTCATGTGCCTGCCTCTGGCCAGCTCGGCCCGTGACATGGTCTCCTCCAGCTTGCAGGCTGCTAAAGCCAAGAACCTGGTGTTCTCCATCCTGCTTGCAGGAAACAGGCTGGTGGCGCTGGTGCGCAAAAAAGACCAGTTCCTGCACCACATGGACCTGCACTTGCTCTTCAACTTGGTCGGCTCTTCGTCCGCCTTCCGACAAGGCGAAGGGTGGACGCCCATATGTCTGCCCAAGTTTAACCCAGCTGGATTTTTCCACGCACATATTTCTTACCTGGAACCGGCCTCGGATCTCTGTCTTATCCTGGTGTCTACAGATCGTGAGGATTTCTTTAACCTCTCCGACTGTAAGAAGCGGTTCTTAGAGCGCTTGCGCAAACGCAGTGCATATCAATCCCTGCAGGAAGCACTGAACACGCCAAGTTATCCAGTCTCACAGGTTGGCATACCTGAGCTGCGACACTTTGTGTACAAGTCTAAAAGCTCTGGGCTCTATACAAGGTAAGACAAGTTTAGTGATGATCATGAAAACATTGACTTTTAGATAGATAGACACATTAAAACATCATGTTTTTATGTAACTTCCTGTTTTGTCCTGTCAGTCCGGACTTTCCAGCACCATACCAGGCAGAAGAGGAGCATGAGAGGCTGATGGGATTGTACCAGCATCTGCACAGCTGCCTGCATCACCCCACACGTCCCCTGCGCTACATTTACCGCTGCACAGAGACCGAGAACCTTTATGCCTTGGTGAGTCTGCCATAAAGTGCAATACAGTGGCATTATTAGATTCCATTCAGAGATTTTGTTGTGTGTATGCATGCTTGAGGAAGTATCCCGCTAATATCACATTTGCATATGATAGATTTATAGCATTATGATTTCTGTGTTGTCCTGGTTTACAGTTTTGTGTTATATAGTCATTCACTTCCATTGAAAAATAGCTTTGGGTTAGGAAAGGTCAAAAGGACAGCTTTTATTTGAAATACAAATGGTTTATAACAACGTTAATGTCTTTACTGTCACTTTTGATCAGTGTAATGCATCTTCCTCTGTAGGTAACAAGTGGTTTCGAGCTCTACCTCTGTTTTAGTCCTCTGGGGACAAAGGGCCTGGCTGTGTCTGCCGTCAACAAGCTCCTGAAGTGGATCAGGAAGGAGGAGGATCGTCTGTTCATACTCAGTCCGTTAACATACTGAGCATGTTTAGGCAGTTCTGAACACCAGAAACACTAGTGAACGTCTGAGCCCAGACTGCTGAAAGCGCAGCATCTGTGACCCTACTTGAATGGATAGGGATGTAAACGGATGCTGTCAGATATTAAGGGCTTGATTGCTATTTTGATTGCTACTCACGCTGGTGAAGTACAGTTGTCAAAGTATAAAAAACAATATTTCGAGATAATTGCTTTTCAAACTGGCCCTGTAACTAGCAGCAAAACACTGAAGGCAGTAGATTAGCACTAACAATCTAATAAATGTTTTTGCACTGCTGGAAACTAAACATCTAGGCCTGTGCTCTTTACTAGACCAGTCACTGTTTAAACTTAACATCTATGGCTTAAATTGAGCCAACAATGAGTAACAAATATTACTAATTACTTAAATAGATTATTGAGCAGTGGCCTTCACATTTCCTTTTTTCCATGAGAAGATAAACTATTTAATAGTTTGAATTTTATGTTTCCAGCCTGGTGACATGCAAATACTGTAAGTGTGTTTTGGTGGGACTAAAAGTATTTCCTTGCTAACAAAACTGGCTTTATCTATACAACAGGCTTTTCATTTTAGAGATGTGACTGAGTAGGTGCAAATGGTGCAAAATACCCGAAGCATGGCTCGATATGAAGAGGAAACTAGAAATGAATTGGTCTGTATAAAATGTCATTGTGTCAAATGTTTCAATGACTGACCATGTGTTGCTACTGAGGGCTTCCCCAAATCCCTAAAGGACCAATCAGAGATACCTCTGAAGTAATATTCTCTTGTATGTTTCATAGATGCACTTGATTGTTAATGTGTTATTAATGCTTTAATTGAAGGACACTGCGTCAGGAGGTCTTCTAATGTACTCACTGCTCATTTATGGTCTTGTTATTCTAGTCTTATAGGAAATCATGCGATAGATAATGTAGAGGAAACTAGGTTGAAATCTGCACATCTCATGTTTCAAATATATTTGATATATCTGGGCTTCATGTTAAAAATAATCAAAAGAAATGAAACGCTTATGAAAACATTACCCTTTTGCCCCCCCTCTCTCTCACTCTCTCTCTCTCTCTCTCTCTCTCTCTCTCTCTCTCTCTCTCTCTCTCTCTATATATATATATATGCATTTATACATATATATATATATATATATATATATATATATATATATATATATATATATATATATATATATATATATATATATATATATGAATCTTGGAATTTTTATGTCCTGTACTCTAATGTTCAAAAGTTTGGGTACAGTAAGATTTTTGAAAAGAAACATTGTGCTCTTATGCTCCCCAAGGCTGCATTTATTTGATAAAAATATTGTAAAGTATCATTATAATTTAAAATAATTGATTTCTATTTAAATATATATTTACAATGTAATTTATTTATGGGAATTTTCAGCATCATGACGCCAGTCTTCAGTGTCACATGATGCTTCAGAAATCATTCTAATATATATTTTGTAATACGAATTTATACATAAGTTTATTTTTCATTCACAGTTTTTAATATTTTTGTGGAAACCTTGATACTTTTTTCCCCAAATAATAATAAATATAATGTTAAAAAGAACAGCATTTATTTGAAATGGAATCATTATTATAAATGTATTTACTGTCACTTTTGATCAATTTAATTCATCCTTGCTCGATACAAAAATAATTAATTTAATAAAAAATACAAATCTTAATGACCCCAAACTTTTAAACATTTGCTCAGGCATGTGTCTAGAGAGAAATGCAAACTGATGATTAATTAAAGAAATTTGGGTTAGTTACTGGTTGACAATAAACACATGATTATAAAAAGAGAACCGACATGAAATGCAAAAGTATAAAAATCAGTATCATTGACAATCGCAGAAATAATAGATGCTGAAAATATGCTGATGTTTAAATAATGGCATGATGGTTGCAGTTAATATTAATGGATTAGTTCACCCCCAAAAATAAATATTTCACCTGTCCTGTTTGCCTTTGTGTTTCACAGATCAGTCATATAGGTTTGGAACAACATGAGTGTAAGTAAATGATAACCGTTGAACAAAGGGCCTCCTCTGCTGTCAAGAACTCATATTTTATAGTGAATAAATCATTCTAAAAAAGGAAAGAATACTAATGGGGTCCAAATGAGATCAAATAAACAAGCACGCTTGTTGATGTCCATAAAAGGGTAAAGGAAAGAAGTATTTTCAACTGCATTCCTTTAACAACTGACAGTCTGTTTTTTAAAGAGGAATTTTTGTTTGAAAATATCAACCTACATATATATGCAAAAATATATAACTTATCAGCCCATCATTTTTCACAGCAGACTGAATATGGGATTTTGTTATAACTTTAACATCAGTTCCATATGGAACATGCACACCAACTGCAAACTGTTCTCAGAGTTTACAGCCACAAACAGTAAGAATAACATGATTGTGAAATAACTGGTAAGAAACATTACTGACTTGGTCTGCTTGTAAATCTTAATTATTTTTAAAATGATTCTTTGTAGATGGCACTGGTATTAGCATTAAGAATTGCATCACCTCATATGGTGATTGGAGCGTAAATGTTGGACTGATGAGATATACCTCCCAATGCTGTGCATTAGATCTCTGCAACAATACTGCAGGTAGTACAAACATGTGAGAATAAAGAAACATGGACTGTGATGTTCCTACTTACGCTAAACTTTAACTCTGTTACACTAACAAATATTGCATTTTTTAAAAAGTTTTATATTAAATTGACTATCTATTCTAAACATTTCTACTATACTGTGAACATTTTTGTCACCATGATTTGAATTGACTTGCACATGAATTAAAAGGTCGGTTCACCCCAAAATTAAAATTCAGACATTGTTTACAGACTTCTTTTGCAGAATTTCAATTTTTCTCTCTCTATTCAGTTAATGGAGGTTTCAAGCTTTTAAAAGGACACCAAAAGCCCCATAAAATTGACCCATAGGCCTACAACTTTTATGTCATTATTCACTGATAAGCTTCCTCTCTGGTGAGAAAGATTTGAAGCTGAGAACCAGGTCATTCTGACAGCTTTTTTTTGAACCAGATTAACTGTGTCAATGAAAAAAAATTGCTCAAAGAATGCGGCATATGTCAATTTTAAAGAATAACTGTTTAAATGATCAGTCTGTTCCTCATGAAAAGCTGTTGTATAGATTCAGAAGATTAATAATGCACAATATGGACCAATTGTATGATACTCGCGGTCTTTTGTGTTTTGAGGTGTGGCTCCAGTCTCTGCTTTTCTTTACCTGTCCAGACTCATCTAATGGAATAAAGTGTTACACCTGCAGTGACACAAACTGTTCAACCTATGAAACACTGGATTGTTAAGGTTTTGAGGACAAGTGCATCACTGGAACTGGAGGTGAATCATGGATAACTGCTTCTTAAAATCTAAAGTAATAATGTAAATAAATTGCAGTTCTTTTCTGCTTAACTTTCTACCAAATATCATTTGTCTTCTCTTTTCTTGCAGCTGCATTAAATGGCATCAATGTCACTTTAAAAGGATGTGCGAGCAAAAACTTCTGTGACGATGTATACAAACAGGGATTCATGTTTAATGCTTTATGTTGTGATGGAAACCTGTGTAACAGTGCCCAGAGTCTGACACAGGGAGCTGTGCTGCTGCTGGTACCAATACTTTCCATCCTTTTTTCCATCTGAGATCTGTTTTAGGAGGATTTGTTATGGTTGTATTAGTATGTGTATGCTCTTTTTTTTATGTAAATGTAAAGCCATTTCAAGCAACACCTTTTATGATTAATTGAGGGCCATTCATTTGTTTCAAATGACTACCTCTCTGCTATAAAGTGTGCTTTTGTATTTCTATAATCATGAATCTAATCATGCACAATAAAAATTAAATGACTTTATTAGCAGTCTTAACATTTCTATGACCAAACTCCCCTCCCCATCTTTTTGTTATGTGCAAAAAGATGAGAAAGCGTGAAGAGTAACATTGAATAATAATTTTATATTGACAAAAGTTAAATTACAACACACTCACTGTCACATGAGGTCATACACTTTAGGTAGCCTATATTTGTAAAGTAGAATTATTTATATATTTTCTACAAATGGATTGCATTTTGTGGACACAGCAAGAGAGTGATTTAATTACATTGTGAAATGATAAACAACTATTTGGACTGAATTTTCATTTAATCAGAAAACTACAGGAAATGTTAATGTTGGCTGTTTGCATCTTTGGATATACAATATTATTGAAAAGACAGTTGGGATACTTTGAGGGTTAAGTGCATGCTGACTCACAATTTTTAAAAAAAATTTAATCAAGCACAGAATAACCTCTGCGTGTTTGTCTGGACATGTTAAATATAAAAGTAGGCTAGATGCAAAAATACAACCACAAACATTAATCCACAGTATACCAATGCTTTCTTAAGCTGTTCTGTAGCTCTACAGATACACTTCCACGGAATAATGAAGGATGGCTGAACATTTACTTAAAAAAAAAAAAAAACAACCTTTTCTGCCTCCACCTAAGCTCCGCCCACAGACAAACGTCACAATATTTACTAACAGAAAAAGGGTTTATTCATCAAATTAATAAAATTAAAACCTAATATGGGGAATGCTTGGCTTATGAATATTAATCAGGTTACGTGACTGGTAGTCTGCCAAGCGACGTCTACAGCGTAAGTAATATTTATGAGGGATGGTGTCGCCACAGTAGCGATTATTCCCGTATGCTGGTGGGCGGGGTCTGTCAACTCCAGTCAATGCTTCAAACGAATCAAGCAGTCACCCGACACTCCAACACATCTCTTTAATCATGTTTTAGAAGTTTCGTATCTGGCTTTATGCACAGATTAAACTGAATATATTGTGGTAATATAAACTGAAAGCTGTTTTCCTTTCTTCATTGTTTTTTACAACCACGTCTACATGTTCAGAGTTGGAAATGCAGTTATTGATCCATCCTGAGATCTGTACTTCACCGGTTTAACATCACTTAACAGGTGAGTGTGTTCTTATTGCCTATTTTTTTCCCTTAAATATGAAATTAGATATCTACAAGATTAATTTTTTTTTTCTTGTAAAACATAATTGTGTAATTCGATCATTTATTGTAATTTTGTTACTAATAATTTGGCTAATAAATACAATAAACTAAATAAAATAAAGACTTCATAAGTGGCATCAGCTCTGTTAGTTCCATAGATACAGTGCATTCCAAATACTTTTTCCCCTATCTATTATTAAACTAATCAAATAATCATTAAAACTATTGGTTAGTCTGTGACTCATGTCAGACAAAAGTTAAATCCTCTTTTCAAAGACTAAACAACCTTCAAACTTCAACATTAACCATTCCCTATATGCATGCTACAAATAAATCCTTCACCGGCACTGCCATCACCAAGCAGCCTGTATACAACCTACAGGCTTTGTGAGTATGATCAATTCAAATAAAATTAATCAAAATAACAGGTAGTACGTTTACCATAATAACTGTATACTTAGACTCTCCCTAAAAACAAGTGCAAGTATGCAAGCCTGGATCCAAGTTACTGAATATTTTAAATGAATATAACATTACAACAAGCATTTGTCTAGTCAGGGGAATTTTATTATTTGCGTTTAGCTTTCTTTTTCAATCCGAAGAGACCTGTGGCTTTGATTCTTTTTTGTGTCACTACCAAGCAGTCAAGATCTTTTTTTTTTTTTTTAAAGAAACATACTTTCCACTGTTTCCCTGAAGATGTATAAATGCTTTTGTGTATGTAGTCTGCAGAATGCATTCAGTGCAGAGGTGCAGATGCTGTGGCATGATTTTGAATGGTAATTAGCTCGCTTATTTGTTAAAAAAAGCTCTTGACTGAAAAGCACAACAGTCAGTTTGCAAATTTTGCACAAAAAAGCACGTTTAGTTTGTGACAAGAATGACAATTTGAGAGGCCCTCAGTGTAGAACATGGTGATGAGCTCTGTTAAAAAATAACTCAGATGAGAACCAAGCAATATTATATAGAACATTGTGGTAAGAAGCCAACCATTCTTTCCCAAAGGCCTTTTATGTATGTATGTATGTATATATATATATATATATATATATATATATATATATATATACAGTATGTCTTCATATTTTGCTTAAAATACTTGCAAATAACTTGCAAGTTATGTGAAATAGCCTCTCTATTTTTACCTTTTAATGACTTTCTCTCTTGCAGAGACATGACCTAAAGCTGTAAGTGCAGATAGACATGAATAAGCGAAACCTCTTTTAGTGTTTACAGACTTGAAACGTATCCTTTTGCCATTTAAGACAAATCGAAAAATAATTTCCCCCTCAAATACATTAAAACATTCTTTATGTCATCACTGATTCACATAATTTTATATTTGAAACCTTTCTTTTATAATAGTATGCCCACTTTCCAGTCTCCTATCAGTTGGGCTGGTGTGTTTTAGGTTTTGACTAAATGATCACGGAATTATCATTTTTTTGTGTGTGTCTACTCATTAACCATTTTAAAATAAGCTTCTTTTGTGGTTGTTCTCTCAGGGCTTCCTGTTCTCAGGATGTCTTCACTGACAGACGCCAGCTGGAGGTAACCACAACACTCTACAGCCATTTTCTTCACCCTGAAGAGGACATGGTCCACTGGGCCACTCATTTGGTGACATGTGTCTGGATACAGGCTCTAATGTCTTCTGCATTAGACACTTGTCCCCCAGTGGCTCCCATCGCTGTGGACTTCTCAGTGCCGTACCCCATGCCTTACTTCCAGACCCACAATCCCATCCAGAACATAGTTACCAACTCCTTTTTCCAAGAAGTCTATGTGGCCTCTCAGAATGTCATTGAGGCGGTGAACATCACTCTAGGTAAACTCTGGGAACTCCATACGGGACCCGTGGGCAGTCCGGAGTGTGAGATGTGCAATTTGTGTGATATCGCAAGAGATCCCTTCCGTGAGGACACAGACAACGAGGTGTTGCTCCTAGACACGTTCTTGATGTACTTGTACTCATGTGGAAGCTCCCAGTATGGAGTTTGCTATTTCCATCAACTCCATGAAAATGGAAAACCCCCTGGGCCTTCAAAGTGTTTATTCCGGAAAAAGTTCAACTCTCCACAGTTCTGTCCGGATTGCATCGCTAGTCCTTTGGGAACGAAAGTCTCCATGGTGGAAGAGGGCCAAACGGTGTACTTCTTTGTTGCGGCAAAGGTGAACAACAGCGTAACACAAAAATACGGTCGCATGTCCATTTCCGTACGCCGACCGGTTGCAACCGAGGATGGTTTTTACACCGATGTCAGAGGGTTGACTGTGTTGCCTGCTCTACAGCAGACATACAGCATTGAGTACATCTACAGCTTCTACACACAGGACTTTGTCTACTTCTTGTCTGTCCAACGAGAGAAAACTGACTTGGACTCGTCGCCCTTTCAGACAAGACTAGGCCGTCTGCCCCGCCACGAGTGGGAGATGCGACGCTACCGTGAAATTGTTTTAGAATGTCGCTTTGAGCCCAAAAGGCGAAGGAGAAGCAATGGCAGTGAACCTTTTAAAGATGTGGTCTACAACGTGGTTCAAGCGGCCCACTTTGGCAAGGCCGGACGGGAGCTCGCCGGTGAGCTGGGTGCTGAAGAAGAGGATGATATCTTATACGGCGTATTTGCTGTAACCGATGACTCGGGCGTTCCTGAACACGATTCAGCACTTTGTGCATTTCCGATGGATACGGTAAACACAGCAATAGATGATGGAGTGGAGGACTGTTGCAAGTCAGGACCAGAGCAGCTTTCCAGAGGTCTTTGCCATTTTCAGCCCTGTGAGAGCTGCCCACATGAGGTGGGTGGATTTTCTCAGTTTATTTTGGTTTTTTGTTTGCAATAATCTGTTCATATTCTCTATGGTTTTGAACCATTAGCAGATAAATCATTTTATTGGTTAAAAACAACAGTTTACTGTTGTGTACCACAAAAAAGATCCTTGAATTGCTTTAAAGGAAAACTGCAATTAAAAGTTACAAATAAACATTTAAAATATTTAAATGCCACACTGTTTCTAACATCTAACTTTAACACATGACATTACGTGTGGTTTTGAAGAAATGGCTGTTGGATTGCATTTCTTGTCCATCATCGCTTTGCATGTTGGCCTTATTTTTTGACTCTTCTGTCTGGTCCCTTCTCACTCTCTCATGTGACATGGTATTGTTTTACGTTGAGACTTACCAAGCTTTCCCGTGGGAGTTGTGGTGCCATGCCCTCTTAACAAAAGCTTGAAGGTATTTTAATTGGCTTGCTTCTTTCTATTTTGTTCTTTTGTTGTAAAATGGTTTGAGTGACCACAATGTGGGTCATAAGCCTTGTGTATTCTGTCTCATGTGCTTGTGTATAGGACTTCAACTCCTTCAATTTGAGAGTAACAGTGACACTGAAGGCACTACACTTCATCAAAAATTCTATGGTCTGATGGAAGAAACTATTTAAAAACCTTTTGTAACCATTAATACTGAGACTCTGAGACTGAAGACTCTGAAACTTAGTAAGTTTTATTTTGCCTGTGGCACACACACACAGAATACTAAAACATTTATGCAAGAAATAAAAGCAGCTATTGTAGTCCAATAGAATAACAAATTTGCAAAACAGTTTGGTCCCTGTAGGAAAGTCTAACCATTGTGACCCGAAAAAGAGGTTATGCGGAGTTCTAAGTTCTTGTTTTTGTTGAGTCTGATTGCCTGAGACTTTACTCATAACTAGGAAATGATTTAAACTTGATTCAGACTTGCAAAAGAATGACCCATGCTTGACCCTGGTATACCAACATTAAAACCCTAAATTTCTAAGTTTTTGGTGCTTCCATCATTTTGAGTTTTAACATGAAGTTCAAAACAAGTTGCTTAAGTAGCCTGTGCTTTTGTTCTATTTGTGTGTGTGTGTGTTTTTAACAGCTTTGAAGCTTTTGCTACACCACCTTTGTTATGAATTTCATATTCAAGCTTGCAGTAGTTCTGTGAGATTATCTAAACAGCTTAAATCTAATGTTCCCCTTCTCTGTACTACAGCAGGATTCTCAGAAAACAATCTCAGCCACTTACAGGATGAGTTTTCTTACATTACCGCAAGCATTAGAAGTCTGATTTTGAGTATTGTGAATATACAGGAAGGTAAGCTATTTGAAAATTAAAAAAAGATCATGGAAAAATTATGCACTTGCAAGGCAAAGTGGTCTAGAGGAATATTTTCTGGCATGCAGCAGCTAGATCACTTTTTGGCTCCACTGAAGTTGTCAAAGAAACTTTGAAAAAAAGCAGAACACTGGGTTAATGCATGTAGTATGTATTCTTAAAATATCATGAGTATGTGTAAGTATACTAAATCTTTTCTCAAAATTAGCTCTTTTTGCATAGCCATTTGCAGTTACTTTTAACCAGCATGTGTTAAGGTGATTTTTAATGGATGTATGAGATCAGTTCCCCTTATGTACCACTTGGTTTGATTTTTTTGATATCTTATGCAGTGATTAATTTTTACATGTATAAATTCTATGCCCACTACATACTTAAAAAATACTCTTTTTAAAACCCTCATTCAAACAAAACAAAATGAACTTATTTATATCATATGTGTCAATTTTTTTGTTTGCCTATAAAGCTAATGCACAACTGAAATGAGTGACAAGCTATATAAATGTGGTTCAGATTTCTTAAAAGCTGCAAAGACTATCATGTTCGTGTTCAGATGAGAATTAGCCACTTTTGCCATCTAAACGATGTGTGGGAGAATGTCTCAGAAATCTCATGGTGCGATTGCGAGTTTGCTGCCTTAAAAAGCCATAAAAGCAGTTTACAGATGGCATGTGTGTATGAGTGTGTGTTTGTGCAGTTAAAATAATAGAGTTTTCCATTGAGGTCAGTGTTTATGGGACGTGTGGAAAATGAGAAAATGACAGTGTCATTGTTGAGATTCTAATGAGAGACACTCACCAGATCACTCATTTTGGGTGCATTTGTTGAAAAGTATAATTTACCACATTTGAATAGATAGAAGTGCTGCTTTTAATTTATTATTATTAAAAAATATTCTGCAAAAATAGAACTCATTTAATTTGTGTTAAATCAATCTACTGTATTTGAGTGTTTCCACACTGGAAATGAATTTGTGAAAATGATCATGACTGCCTTTGTATTTCTAAAATAATAATAATAATAATAATAATAATAATAATAATAATAATAATTCAGTTTTGACTAGCTAGCACCACTTTATAAGGAAAGTTCACACTCACAGCCACTTCACATTTGTCTAGGTCCATGATTTGGTTAGTCAAGGATTGTGTGGTTGTCTTTTGTCTGATGTTGGGAATTTCAGTTTTTTTTTTTTTGGATTGTCAGATTCCCAGACAATACATAAATTGGAGAGAGCGACATTTGATAGTTTAAAGCAGATCAGAATAGAACCGCAGATCACTGCAGTACTGAAGTACCCAAATGAGAGATTGAGTTCTTTTGTGTTATGTTAGGAATTCTTGTGGTGAGAATCTAAATTGGTGGCCTAGATTACTGGAATATCCAAAATATACAAAACATTGTCCACATATTTCACTAAAATGTATTTTCTTCTTAGCTCTAGAAAACAAAATGCTAAAACCATATTTTTTAAATACACTATCTATCTATCTATCTATCTATCTATCTATCTATCTATCTATCTATCTAAAAATACTTTAATAAAGCAGTGCAATGTTGATTATTTTATTGCATATGTATGATCAGAGCATGGAGCACAATATGACCTGCAGGGATCAGCCCACCCTGGTGTCTCAGCCATACTACAGAGTCGACCTCTTCAACAGACAGATGAGAGGTGTTCTGCTCACTTCACTGCTGGTCACCAGCATCGAGAACAAGACAGTGGCTCATATAGGCACATCAGACGGGAGACTCCTGCAGGTATGGCTCATAAAGAAGACTATGCCAGTTTCAGTAATCATTACTTTAACCTCTTTTCTTTTTTATGCCACAGCTTGTCCTAAAAAGGTCCAGCCCCATCATCTTTGCTAATTACTCCATTGTAGAGAACCAGAAGGTGTCGTCTACCGCAGCGGTTCTCTCCCCAGACCATCTACTGTTTGTGGTTGGAGATAAGGTGTGCAGCATAAAATAATTAAAGGAATTCCAACCATGATTTCCCTTACATTTTTTTTTTAAAAGTAGTATGCAGTATGAAGTATGCTAGTATTCCAGTTAGAAATGGCCAAGATTACAGAAGGCTGTATTCCTTTTTTGGGCTAATGATGGTTATATAATTAAAACTGGCAGATGATTCAGGTGCCTCAGAGGGGTCCGGGTTGTCGGCACTTCCTCACATGCGCTATGTGTCTGATCGCACCGGAGTTCATGGGATGTGGCTGGTGCTCCGGTCAGTGCACCTGGGCTTCTGAGTGCAGGAAACACTGGGAAAATGAGTCCTGTCCGCCCGGCATCACAGAAGTGAGATATTAAGCGTTATTATTTGTTAATAAGGTTTATCCATCAGTGACTCCTTTGTAAAAAAATATTGTACAGTCTTCAACAAGAATCTAGATTATAAAACTAGATTAATACTTTTCACATATGTTTAATAGTCTTGACAATATTTGAAATATTAGTAATTTATATATATATATATATATATATATATATATATATATATATATATATATTATTTTAAATATTAGATAAGTACTCGTATTGATATATGTAAATATTTATATATCTCATTTATTTTGAGCAGGCATATAGCAAATGCATATGGAAATGTTCTGTGTAGTTTTTCCCCAAAACAGCTCCCCTGGATGGTCAGAGTGAGATGACTCTGTGTGGATGGGAGTTTCAGTCGCCCCTGCGACCCGCCATCACGGCCAGAACCCATGAGGTGAAGCTGGGAGAAACTTCCTGTGTGGTTCAGCCTCACAAAAGCAACAGCACTCAGTAAGTATTACTGATTTCATGCGGGCTTATTAGTTGACTGAAACTAAATCTGAAACTAAAAGAAAAAGAAAATTGTAACTAGAAATAAATACTACTTGCCAGAGCAACAGTTCTCATTTTAATTATTTAGTTTAACTTGATGTACTAAAATAATTAAAGCTAAAACTTACAGTACTAAGAAAGATACACATACTTTATTCACCGAGGATGCATTAAATTGATTAAAAGTAAAAGTAAAAAACAATTGTTTTAAATAATTGTTCTTTTGGACTTTATGTTCCTAAAACAATCATGCATAATAGATGCATACCAGATTTCCAACAGAACATAACAGTTTTGGTTACATTTTATGTTTTTTTTCAAAGGAAACTGTTTATGTTAAAGTCTGGAAATTTTTATGCTCAGCTTGTTGTGTAAGATCCGTTCTGGGGCAACAGAGCCACTTTTTAAATCCGTGAACATCACAGCTAAGGTGCATGAGGGCCGAGTGGAGGGCCGATATTCCATTGAAGGAAGTGCAGAGATGCCTGGATTCACCTTTGTGGTAATTAATTTAAGTTACACAAACAGAACATCAAACAAAAATCCTCCACCTGATTTTTAACAATAGTCATTAGTAAGCTTGTTGATAACCTTTGCCTAATATATATATATTTTTTTTTTTTTACACCAGGTTCCAAACATCACTGAGGTCCAGCCTGACTATGGGCCTGTTAACGGAGGAACCCTCATCACTATCACAGGTCCTTATCTGGACTCTGGGAAGAACAGGAAAGTTACACTTGATGGAGAAACATGTCCAATCCAAAGGTGTGTGTGTATTCATTATATCAAGGCTCTTCAATGTGATGGCACTGCAGAGGGTCTGCTAATTGTATAAAAACATTTTAATGTAATTGTATAAAAATTAGATACACTGTTGTTTAAAAGTTTGGGGTTGGTTAGATTGTTTATGTTTTTGAAAGAAGCCTCTTATGCTCACCCAGGCTTTATTTATTTGGGGGAAAATAAATGTAAACAATGTATGAAGTGACCCATTAAAATTTTCAGCTCTGTCTATTAATTTTCTGTGTTTAAGATTATATACAGTATGTAGTGTTTGTGTTCTAAAGGGAATGTTGTTCCACCTACAGTGTATCTGTGGTAAGAGGAAACCTGTCCTCCATCATATGTTTCTCTCAGCCTGTGACGGAGGTGAAAGATGTGGTGCTCCGTGTTTACATCGATAAGTCCCGTGTGGAGACCACTAAAGTCTTCCGCTACAAGAAGACCCCTGAGATTCTTGCTGTGCTGCCTGATTGCAGCTTTGACAGGTAAATTCAAAGTCATTAATTTTTTTACTTTTTGGTAGTTCAGAAAACAGCCTTTCAGAGAAGATATAGAATGTCTAATATTTTATTTTTCCAAATTGCAGTGGGTCAAGAATCATCATTGAAGGCCGAAATCTGGACTCTGTCTACAGAACTGTCGTCTACTTTAAACCCAAAGAAAGCCACCTTAAACCTGTTTCCACTGTATGAAGTGTAAACTTTCACTCCCGTATTGATCTATTGCTTTGTTTTTTTTTAAAAGTGGTCATATCACCAGTGAGGAATCAAATTTTGCTTAATATTTTAAAATAAAAATCTTTAAGTTTCAGAACTTACAGTGTGCAAATATATTTATTGAAAATAAAGTTAGATGAAAAAATGTTATTTTAAAATCCTCCAGAACATTAACAGAAATTTAGCCCAACCCATGTTAATGTAATAAGAAGGTAGCAGGATAAACAATATTCACTACTAGAACTAGTCAAATTTTGTGCAGCTTCTGGGTGTGTAGCACCTACAGCTCTGCAGATGCAACATTATCTAAATGTTAGAAGAGTGGCTTTTACTTTTCAGTCTGATCTCAGTTTGAGCAGCATGTTTTCAAAGCATTGTACCTTATTTTTTTGTGTTTAAGGTCATATATTTAGTGTTGGGTGATTCTGTCTCCTTTTATTAATGACCACAACAACACTACACAGGTTTTTATAACTTCACAACAGACTTATCTCAGTTCTTCCACTGAGAGCTGTGATCATGAATTAAAGATTAAAGTCTTTTAAATCTATACCTTAGAAGTACAGCTTTAGCATTTGCCAGTTTCTGGATCAAAGCAAACAGATATAGATTCCTTCTTTCACATTTGCTTCATACTGTTGTTCCCTGAAGGAGTGCAGAGGGAAAGCAAAACCCACCCGTATGGAGTGCATCACCCCTGTCTTCCATCGAGATGAGACAGAAGAGGGCGAGCTCTCGTTTGACATGGACGGAGTGCTCGGCCTGTGGAAACAAGACTTCTCCTACCACCCCTATGGCAGACCCATCCCGTTTGAGACTGAAGGTCACATACTGAGACTCTACCCCGGGTTTGATGAAGTGTCCTTGCATGTATGTAGATATATCCATGAGTACAATCCCATTATTGCATTGCAGCACTTTTTCACTTTGAATCATCTTTCTGAGAAAACATTTAACATTCAAAATCTTTCTTCTTCATGACGCAGCATCAGAAGTTGAACCTTGTGAGCTCCTGCATGTCGATCACCATGACGGTTGGAGATGTTGACTGTGGTGCTAAAGTTTTAGATAATGAGATCACATGTAGGATCCCTAATAATCTCACCATTCCCAGTGAGGGTTTACCTGTGAAGGTGAGTGTTTGGAAGTGGGTCTAGATCTATAAATGCAGTAAAATATCTCGTCTTTAGCCAAAGCAAATTAGTTGCATAATACAACCTCACAATAATGTCAGTATTTTCCTGTACCAGGTAACAGTTAATGGATACACACATAATGTTGGCACCGTAATCTTGGTCAGTAACCACTATATGGTGGGTATTGTGCTTGGCATACTGGCAGCTCTGGTCACAGGTGCAGTTATGGCCTTTATCGTGCTGAAACACCTGAGGAAACAGAAGAAAGGTGAGCACAAATTATGCCATGTCTTACTAATGTAAATCGTTTACAGTCATTCCTAAATTTCATATCTTAACAAGCACAGCTGTTATGAAAAAAGGCAATTTTATTCAGTTTTATCCTTCTTTACCCACAGCTTCGCTGGCAGAAAATCGCCTGTCTTACTTTTCCCATAGTCGTTCACGTAATAATAGTGTGGATTTATGTCCCTTAGGAGACTACAGACGTGGTGAGAGAGCATCTTCACATCGGCAACACATTTTAATTTATGTATGTTCTTCATGAAACTTTGAAGTTGAAGTCTACAGATACTTTAGAAACATTACGTTGTTTGGTGTTTGCAGAACTGCCCCTCACAACCATCCCTGCACCTACTGGGGTCGTGGCATTCCCCGGCCTGGCCTACACAGGCACCCTGGACACAACCCTGACCCCTCTCATGCCTCCAGAGAAGATCTCCATCACCAGTTTCCGCCCTGAGCTGCTGGAGGAGGTGAAGGATGTGCTGATCCCAGCCTCCATGCTCAAGGTTCACCTCCACCAGATCATTGGAAAAGGTGTGTTTATAAATAAAATATACTGTATGCTAAAAATAAGTTTAATACACTACCTCTCAAAGCTTTAGAGGTCTGTAAGATTTTTAAAGTATCCTCTCACCATTGCTGGACTTATTTGATTAAAATACAGTAAAAACAGTAATACTGTAAAAATGTTTTTACAATTTAAAATAACTGTTTTCTAATTAAACATATTTTCAAATATAATTTACTCCTGTGATTCAAAGCTGAATTTCAGCATCATTACTCCAGTCTTCAGTGTCACATGATCCTTCAGAAATCATTTTAATATGCTGATTTGCTGCTCAAGAAACTTTCTTATTATCAATGTTGAAAACAGTTGTGCTACTTAATATTTTTTGTGGAAATCATGACACATTTTTTCTTCAGAATTATATAAAGAACATTCAAAATAGCAGTTTTTTTTAACATTATAAATGCCTTTGATTAATTTATAAGTCTTTGCAGAATAAAAGTAGTCATTTCTTAAAAGAAAATAAAATTACCTGAATCTTACTGACCCCAAACTCCAACTTAAGAACAAGATATAGATTAATTTCTAAAAAGAAAGAGCAAAACAAAGCAAAAACAAAGAGTTATTGGAAAAGGGAATAAGGTCATGTCATAAACATGAAAATGATTGGCACTAGGGATGCATGATAAATATCGACACAGTATTAATACGCATCTCGTCAGTAAAGGCGGTTCTGTAAATAGCGGTAAATCTCACATGTGTGTGCTTTCACGTGGAGCAGCATTTACTATACAGAGCTATTGTTCACTGACATGATGCACAAAACCATAATCATATTTTGCGCATGCGCATTTTTTTTAGGCTCTGTGTAGTAAAGGCTGCTCCACGTGAAAGCACGCACATGTAGATTTACCGCTGATTACAGAACCGGCTTTACTGACGAGATGTGCATTAAGATCATGCCAATATTTATCGTGCATCCCTAATTGGCACTATTTATAAACGTTTTTTTTTGTTTTTTTGTTTTTTGTAGGACACTTCGGGACAGTTTACCATGGTTACCTCACTGACCACAACAACAGAGAAATCCATTGTGCTGTGAAATCACTTAACAGTAAGAAACTCCTCATGAAAAGAGCTCATAAAGACACTCATGAAGAACCAAACTACCCTCTCGGGATTACCTGCCTGATAAAAAAGACAGTTATTTCTCACAATGAGCTGCCTTGAAAATTGGGTAGTTGTTAGCTGTAACAGCAATAGTGTTCCTGTTGCTTAAACATTAGATTGTGGTTTTAGCAACAATAGGTCATGGGTTCAATTATCAGGGAATGCATGAACTGATTAAATGTGTATTGTACCTTGAATGCAATATAAGTTTCTTCAGATAAAAGGGTCTGCATGCAGAAATGTAGCAGTGGTTTATGCAAACTTTTAAACAATATTTTGAGACATATTTTATTTATTTATTTATTTTAAAAAACTGATCTCTAAATGTGGCCTAATGGTTAAATGGGGCAGCTGTGGCCTAATGGTTAGAGAGTTGGACTTGTAACCCGAAGGTCGCAGGTTCGAGTCTCGGTGCTGGCAGGAGTTGTAGGTGGGAGGGACTGAATGAATAGCGTTCTCTTCCACCCTCAATACCCATGGCTGAAGTGCCCTGGATGAAGGCACTGAACCCCCAGTTGCTACCTGGGCGCTGGATATATAGCTGCCCACTGCTCCGGGTGTGTGTTCACGTTGTGTTCACTTCTCACTGCTTTGTGTGTGCACTTGGATGGGTTAAATGCAGAGCACCAATTCCGAGTATGGGCTACCATACTTGCCAAATGTCACGACTTTCACTTTCACTTTCATGTAAATTGACTTCAATGGCTTAAATGTACTTGCAACTGTATTTTCTCACATTCTGTCTCTCTGGTAGGAATAACAGATGTGGAAGAAGTGGAGCAGTTTCTGAAAGAGGGCATTCTGATGAAGGGATTTAATCACAGTAATGTCCTCTCTCTGCTGGGTATCCTGCTTCCTGAAGAGGGACTTCCGTTGGTGGTCTTACCTTACATGAAACACGGAGACTTGCGTCACTTCATTCGCTGCGAGAAGAGGGTCAGTTGCTAGAACTTAAACTCTTAACATATCAAATATGTTATGTATTCAGCCTTTTACCTTTGCCTTACAAAATAGGTTTGTATTTGTGGATGGATTTCACAACATAATGTTCTGCACAGCTCAGAATCAAGTTCATGACCTTTACCGAAGCTCCAGCAGTAATGTTTCCAATAATTACACAACTTAATGTGTGCCTGTTATATACGAGTCTTATGTAGTTTTGTCATCTTACCCTAGAATCCCACAGTTAAGGATTTGATTGGCTTCGGGCTCCAGGTTGCTAAAGGAATGGAGTATCTAGCACAAAAGAAATTTGTACACCGGGATCTGGCAGCACGCAATTGCATGTGAGTGTTGCATGCACAAAGATTTGGCTTTAAGGCCCTATACTTGTAGAAGTGAACTAGAGTGACATAATTTCAAACAAAATCAAGCCAAATTAAGTTTGTTTGGGGTTAGTTTTGACAGTTCAGAACAGCTTGCCAAAGCGAACTTTCCAGAAAGTTCAGCTGGTAAACACCATCGAACTACCACTGGTCTGTTTTTGTGAACCTTCTCTGGTTCATTTCTCTGTTTAATCCATCTAGGTCAGCCGTAAGTTCACATGGGAACACACTGGAGAGCTGTTAATAGTAGAAATTAAAGTTGCAATTCTAATTTAAAGCTACAATGATACTGTTTTTTCATGTTTAATACTGTAGTAAGTTGCTTTATTTAAAGCAATCTTTTGTATACAATGCTATAAATAAGTGAGACGTGACTTGATTTGGCTGGAGTGCTGAATTGCAGAGCTCATGCCAACATATCCACATTGTTATGATCAAATGCTTTCTTAACTGCTGTTGTCTCACTGCTGTCATTTTTGTAGTAATTATTTTGTCATTGAGAGGAATACATGCAGCATGTATTTACTTTGTACCTTATAGTATAACGCTGCTCAGGTTTTTCAAACTTCTTTTTACTTCTCCTATATCGGGGGAGTTTAGGGCTCCAAACCAGAATGTCAGACCATTAATTAATTATTTAAATTGACCTACCAACTGTTCTTTGCTTATGTATGTAAATACACACTGAAGCTCAACAGACAATTGTGAATCAGTTGTGAATTTGGAATTGACTGAACCAATATTCTCTCAGGCTTGATGAATCCTACACTGTAAAGGTGGCAGACTTTGGAATGGCTCGAGATGTGCTAGAGAAGGAGTACTACAGTGTCCAGGACCACAGGAAAGCCAAATTACCCGTCAAATGGATGGCTATTGAGAGCCTGCAGACACAGAAGTTCACAACCAAGTCAGATGTGGTGAGCAACATGTTTACTTCAACCAATGGATTACATGTAGGATTTGTCATAAGATCTTCTCAGCAATCTTTTATTTTGTCTTTTACTGTAGTGGTCTTTTGGGGTTTTAATGTGGGAGATGCTCACACGAGGAGCCAGTCCATATCCCGAAGTTGACCCATATGACGTCACACATTACCTTCTAAAGGGCAGACGGCTGCCTCAGCCACAATATTGTCCAGATCCATTGTAAGTTTTTCCATTTTTTTGCAATATGTATTTACGCTCCAACTTACTCTTCTCAGTTAATCAAAATAGTTGACCTAATGTAGAAAGTTTGGTTGATTAAAAGAGGGCGGTTCAGTTCTCTAGACTAGAAGGTTTCCCTTTCATTTGTTTTTGGAAATTGTTCCACAGCAGAACAGAGAGAGTGACATGGCCTTTTGAAAATGCAATGGTTTTAAGTGTTTTTCCACCATTTGAGGTTCAGAGGGTTTAGAGCTTACTCAGTATTCAGAGCAGTGGAAAAGGTCAACTGAAAGGTTATTGTGAATGTCCCTTCAATTATCCAACACCTCAAGCACTGCCCAGAGAGTTAATCATCATTCACTGTCAGACAGATGGAAATATTTAAAAACCAACATAGTAACATTACAAAACTTTGTAAACCTTGAGAAACTTCCAGCAATAACTAACCAAGCCTTTAGCTTTTAGCCAGAGTTGTTGCATGAAAAATATTTTGTGGAATGTTTTAAAAGAGATTTATTTTATTTTCTTTAAAAAAGAAATTGCTTTTATTCAATAAAAATCCATTAAATTGATCAATGTTGACAGTAAAGACTTTTATAATGTTACAACATTTCTATTTCAAACATGCTGTTCTTCTGAACTTTCTGTTCATCAAAGAATACTGAAAAAATGTATGACAGTTTAAAAAAATATTAAGCAACTGTTTTCAACATTGATAAGAACAGGAATGTTTCTTGAGCACCAAATTAGCATATTAAGCCCTGTTTACACTAAAATGGTGTTTTAAAATGAAAACGATCCTTGTCTACACTGGCGTTTTTACTGCGTTTCTACATTTCTTCTTTGTAAAGCTTTAGAATATCTGGAATACATTAAAAACAAACAAAAAAAAATGCATAGTGACTCAGAGTGTAGCAACAGGATGTGCAAACATGACCAGTGGTAAGGTTCAGCAATGGAAACTTTGAATGTGTGTGACTCATGTTCATACGCCTGATTGATGTCTGATTTATGAACACAGTTTGACACTGCCAGTCACTTTTCAATAGAGATTACCCAACTGAGAGATGACTGACCATTACCTCTGTATCTGCAGATTCACCATTATGTTACAGTGTTGGGACCCTGACCCTGAGAGGAGACCAACTTTCTCCACACTGGTGTCCGCTGTGATGAGTATACTGTCCAGCCTGGAGGGGGAGCACTACATCAGCCTGAAGGTCACATATGTCAATCTGGACCAGCCCCGCCCCTACCCCGCCCTAACAGACTCTGCCGATGAATATGATTCGTCAGATGCCGCTGATGAAGGCTAGGTTTCTAGCTGATTGGCCAAGTATTTCAATATTTACTAAAAAGGGGGCCTTGTTGACAAGAAAGTGACTAGGTTTGAAATGCCAGAATGCTATTTTAACAGGACTATTTTAAACTAAATAGTTCACCTTTTACTCACTCTTAGGCCATTCAAGATGTAGATGAGATTATATTATCATCTGTTTTAGATGAGACAAAATGGCTAATAAAACATCACAACAATCTACTGTACAAACACTTTAATGGTGGATTTCTTACAAGCATGCAGCTTTTCACTTCACAAGATGTTAACATCGACTGGAGTCATGTGAATTGTGGATTATTGTGATGTTTTTATCAGCTGTTGGACTCATTTTGACAGCACCCATTCACTGCACATCAGCACCTTGGATGTTTTAAGGGTAAGTAAATTTTCTACAAGTATTCTGTTCCAAAGTCCAAAAATGTAAAATCTTTTGAGTTGAGTTATTCATATGCAGTTCATATGATATTTTATGTATTGCATATAAAAGACACAATACTTGCCATAGAGTCAATACAGTCTAAACTACTGTACTTTCTCATGGCTGTGCTTTTAGTTACCATCCTTCTGGCCTTGTACTGTATGTGCAGTATTTTCCTACACAAAGTATTAAACTCCCAGTAGAAATCTACTGTTCATGAAGTTTTCAGTTTTGTGAGATACCTGTGCATACCTTTGAAATCAAGTCAACAGTGACAGCACATTTATGTTCATATATATATATATATATATATATATATATGTTCATATATATATATATATTTTTTTTTTTACAAATATCAAATACAGAAAAGTCCTGGTCTGCACCACTTGAAGATATTTGTAATCAGTGAGCCTATAGTTGGTATTGTGATTATATCAGATGCTTGTACAGAAAAAGGATTTAGTGCTCAATGTTTGGGATGAGTCAGCGCTGAAAGGTGTTGAACTGAATATATCACTGTGCTGCAGTTATAGCCTGTAGAAATGAGTGAGAATTTGATATCTGTGACGCACATCCCTAAATAAAATCTAATTTTGCCAAAGGTGCCAGTTTTACTGTGTACTTGAACATTCTGGGGTTATACCACCAACCAGCAATATGACAAATGTAGCTTGTCAAACTGAATAATGCATGAATGCATTAATGGAACATATTATAATTGGCAAAATCAGTCTCAATAAGTATTTAACTGCAAGTAATGAAATTATTTATTGACATGGGTATGTAATTTTCATATATTATGTAAGGAAGTTCTGTATTTTTTAGTATTTATAAAATATTAAAATCAGTTGTTGTTCTAATGCAATGACAACAGGTCTATATATTGACATTTTATTCAAATATAAAAATTGTACATTGTTTTTTGGGCAGGATTTTTTGGAGTAAAATATAACTGACATGACTGATATTATATTTGTCCCTGCATATTAACCTGGGATAGAAATAAGTATTTTAACATAAAAACACAAACTGTACCTTAGAGCTTGAGCTATAGATGAACACTAGGGGTCAGTAAAAGCCCTTTCATAATTGAGCAAATATTAAATGAGATGCTTTTTCTTATTGTTTGCTGCAAAAAAAAAAAAAAAAAAAAGGGTTCCTATATGTAATTATGCAGTGTAAATTCCAGTATTTGTGTTTAAAGTAAAATGATTTTTTTGAGTGTGTTCATGTCTTGTTACTGTGTGACAGTTTTAATAAATGACTCCTAGTCACTATGCATTATATTCTGTTATGACTATTTAGACTATAAAACCTGCAATACTGAAATGACTATCTATGCAATTACAAAACTTATTGGCTAACAATGACTGTCTGACAGAGACGTGCAGAGAAAGAAAGAGAGATCCAAGTCAACAAAAGCCACAAAGAACTATACGTTCAGAGGTAGTGAGTCTTATTCCAACAACAGAAACCAATACAAATAAAACAGGAGGAAACAAACATCATAACATTGTTTTTCCCTCCCATGTCCCTTGCTCACTTCCTCTGTTACAAGATAAAAGAACCAAAGTAAATTCCCAGAAGATGCAGCCTTTGATTGTGAGCTCATATCTGCACCAGTGTCAAAAGTGTGTGTGTGAGTGAGGGAGAGAAAAAGAATTTCCTACTGGGTGCGCAGAGATGAATAGTGAGCTGCAGACACAGGCTGCTCTCGCGGCATAGTCACAACCTGCAGCCTTGAACCCTTTCATCATGTTCTAACAGCTCAGATTTAGATCTGCACGCTCTCAACACACATACACAGGCAATTACTGATATACCAACATACAAAGCACATACTTCAGCTCTGTTCCAAAAACCAGTGAACTGCCTTGCAGTTTACCTTTTAAGACAGCATTGAAGACTGATATAATGTTGCTGCTTCCTTTTTTTTTTAATGAAAGTTTTTAGCACTGCAATGCTTGCAAAAATCAATTGCTAATAAAATTGCCAATAGGGTGATTTTTAAACTGTTTTTAAAATGATATTATCTCTTTATCTTACTTCTTTATCTTAAGTCTTAATTATCTTACATCATTTTTTTTTTCTCAGTACCTAGCTAACAAAAATGTTCTAAGACTGTTCCCATTTGGCTTTGAAATTTCTGAATGTTATGTAACTGTTTTAAAACCTTGTTTTTCTTGGAAATGCAAACATTAAACATTGCAAACATTAACATATTGTTCTGTAAACATTCTGAAAAAGTACGATTTTTGCTCTTTTTATGGAAAAAAATAAAATAAAATAAAATGCTGAAAATTTTTACACCCTCAGGCTATCTAAGAGATGAGATTATTTCACTGGAGAAAGAAGTATTATGGATAGAGGACTTATCTGGAAGCTAAAGACATGATAATAATGACGTGATGGATTTGTTTGTTACAATCATGCAGCTTTTCACTTTACAAGACTTTAATTAATGGACTGGAGTCATGCAGATTATTGTGATGTTTTTAACAGCTGTTTGGAATCTCATTCTCATGTTTGGTTCCATCGGTAAGCAAAAGATGTAAAGCTAAAATTCTCCAAATCTATCTTGGATGGCATGAGGGTGAGTAAATCTTCCGCTAAGTTTCATTTTTGGTGAACTTTAATGCTTTCTAGATAGGCAGCTCACTAGGTTTTGTAACAGAGCTCATAATTTGAGTCATTAACGTTACATGCTTTGCTTGTATGACGATACATGCTTAATTCTAATGATGGATTTCAATTGTACAAGATTGAAATCAACTCTGATTAAATGAGCTGACATGATAGATTTATGCTGCTGGAGTTAGAAAGAGAGATCGATGAGGCTAGTGAGTCAAAAACAAGAGGAGAGAGATAAATTTGGTTTCGGTTGTTGTGTTCGAGAGAAAGACAGCTCCAGAGCAAACTGAGAAAGACAGAGAGGCAGGAGGAGAGAATCAAAGACGTTCCGGCATGTGTGAGAGCTTGAAAACACATCCAGGTTTGGGTTATGATCCGTAGGGATCCGTTCCAGCAGTGTTGCTCTGACTCACTCATTATGGAACTCCAAAACAAAAGTTCTACAGGTGCTGGGAGAAGTAAAGGCTGAAAAAACCAAGACTCACTCTGCTTGAGCTTCTGTCAGCCCCTCAAAAAAAAAAAAAAAACCTTCCCTCCTGTAGATGCATCCTGCATGTTTAATGGAAGCTATAAATAATTTACTTTCTTTTTCTTAGAGAGGAGATAGAAGGGGAATATATATACAGGTATACATACATACCATGATATCCAATGGGTTTATTTCTATATTTATATTCTGGAATGATAACACTATATAATAGCGCTGTAAACATCATATCACTTTTACACAGATAAGTGAAATGTGATGCATATAAATGTGCAAGTGCAGTTACGGTCTTAGTGCACATGAGCAATTTAATAGGCAACAATGACTGTAAAAACAGGTTGAATTTGGATTGATTCAGCATCATTTGAAAACAATTTGTTCCATAAAACCAATCTCGTTTGCAGGGTGAGTCAGAATTTTCCCCCTCTAACAAATTAGAAAACGTTTTGTAAGATCTGCCTGAAAATCAGCTGCAAACAGGTTTTTGAGCATGTTAATAAAGTTTGATGGGCGATCTAGATCAAAATAAATAATAAAAAAAATAAATCTATGGAATGAATAGTTTTTCCCAACATTTGGGAAATCATCACCAAACCATATTTTGGCTCACAGCACTACCTTAAAGGGATACTCCACCCCAAAATGAAAATTTTGTCATTAATCACTTACCCCCATATCGTTCCAAACCCTTAAAAGCTTTGTTCATCTTCGGAACACAATTTAAGATATTTTGGAGGAAAACTGGGAGGCCTGTGACTGTCCCATGGACTGCCAAGTAAAATACACTGTCAAGGTCCATAAAAGTATGAATGACATCGTCAGAATACTCCATCTGCCATCAACCGTAACGTTATGAAGCAACGAGAATACTTTTTGTAAGCGAAGAAAACAAAAATAAGGACTTTATTCAATAATTCCTTTGTCAACAGTCTCCTCTGTGTCACTCCATATCTCCGTACGCTCTTCTGTATCTGCTGCACCTCAAGGATGCGCTGTTTCTACATGTATTTAGCTTTGATTTGAAAGAAAACAGCGCATCATTGTGGCGCAGATGACACAGAAGAGCATAAGCAGCATACGGTGATATGGAGAGACACAGAGGAGACCATTGACAAAGCAATTATTGAATAAAGTCGTTTTTTTTTTTTTTTTCATTTTACCCTGTATACAATACAGAAATAATAATAGTATGGTACTGTGCTTTTTTGAACATTAATATTTTGAGCACATACATATGCCTCAACATACTTCTTGCATGCTCAAATTCATCAGCCAGTCACATTACAAAACTGATTCAGAAACAGAATGGTAGCAGTTATTGTATTTGCAATGCATGAGGACACTAAAGAGAAAAAGGTCTGATTGTCAAGCCTAGTTGTGTGAGAGTGATTGGCATCACCTCCCAAAGCGCATCTACAGAGAATCTCATTTGAATCTACACACATTTGAATTGCAGAAATAAACTTATTATTCTCAATCCTAAAATAATCATTACACAACATATTTTCTTCTCTCCAAAACCAAATATAGCAAGACAGTTGACAAGCATTTCTGAACAATTCTGGACACCAAGTCTGACATTACATTCATGCATTTGGTAGACAACCACCAAGCAGCGATTTGACTGATGCAGCTTGTCATGACTACTGAATATTACATGAATGCATTAATGGAACAAAATCTAATCGACAAAATCAATCTCAATGAATATTTAGTAGCAAGTAGTGAAATTATTTATTCACACGGGTATGTAATTTTCATATATTATGTAAGGAATTTCTGTATTTCTTAGTATTTGGTGGACTTTTGAACCCTATATCATTCTTAATGCAGAGACATTAGTAAAACCTAAAATGTCTTGGAACATCATATAGATAAGGCACTTGCTTCTATCAGTTTAAATATGGTAAATCCTGTGTCTTTAAGCATTTGGCTGGCAGTCATTGCTGGAGATGAAATAAAACATTAGAACTCATCACAGTCTGAGATTTATCAGTATCTAGAGGGGCATTAGCACCTCTCTTAGGGTGTGATGAAGAGCTGGAGAGACAGGAAATCATTGTCTTGGCCAGTCTGCTGGATCTGGTGTCAGTGGATGGAAAGGTGGAGATCTCTTGAGGTTACTAAAGGTTGTTTTAGAATAGGAGATTTCATTTTAATGTGTGTTTGTGTGGGCGTTTATAACATAGAAATGTGAAATATTGCAGGTACTGTAGTTCTTGTCACTGTCATCAGGGCAGTTCGGTTCTTTTCAGATTGAAATCTGACAGGTCTGCCTTCAATAAATATACAAAGGAATGAATTGTTTTGTGATGCTATATAGCGAGTACATAATATGCTCACTGTTTTAAACACATCTTAAGAGATGTCGCCTCAATGCATTTATAAAAATCAAGTTGTTGTTCACTCATACATTCATACAATTCAGTCTGTTCCTTTTTGTTTCTTCCTACAGAATCAGAACCAGATGCTAAATTAACCTTATTTGCTAAATGTGCACAAACATACAAGGATTTTTTTATGGTGTACAGTAGCTCACATACATATACAATACAAGAAAATAAAATTCAATAAGTAGAATTTAAAAAAAGATGAAAGTAATATACTGTATATCTAGAAGCAGAAGACTTGGACATATATATATAGACAAGTAGAAGACTTAGACATACAAATGTGCACACTGATTCCGTACTATTGTATAAATATAAATACTGTATTTATATACAAGTGTATGTTATATAATATGGATGCTTATCAATTTTCTGCATATTTAAGGTTTGTATGATTTCTGTTTCTGTTTCTTTTTTTTTTTTTCTTTTTTTTTTTTTTTACAACATTTCTGCTAATCACAGTTCCCTGGAATACTTGATTCTTATACTGTAGGTCAAAAGGGAAAGCGGAGGAAACCAGCAGAGATATTTAAAATTTACCACTGTCTATGGAAACACTGCAAGTAGGCTACAAATGACCTTAGAGAATAACAAAAGTTCATACTAGTTGGATAAGTGTTTATTTTCTTAACAGAAGCTTTAAGATAATATACAGGCAAGACTGTAAAAATAATTTGAAAACAAATCAAGATTTCTTTGCCATGTATTTATTTATTTAGTGTTTAGTTCTGAGAAAAGCACATTCATTTATTGAATTATTTGCTGATGCAGCTTGGCTTGAACATTTGTGCCAAATTAATTCTGCAGCATTCACTACTGGATCGCATTATAAATACAAGGACATAAGACAAGGGCATTCAGCATAACCATCTGGCTGAAAAGATGTTTTCTGGCTTGAAGTTTATGTAATCTGTCCAATACTGAACAACTTAGAAAGGTTAAAAGAACTGGGTTTTTACTGTTCTTAAAAGCAGAAGCATCATTCCAGTAGCCTATCTAAATATCTGCAAACTGATAAACTTCCTCCGACCATCACCAATTCCAAACTTCCAAAGTCAACATCTACAGATGTCTTAAAGGATTAGTTTAAAACACGAAAGCACTTTGTTTACACACATCATTTAACTAATGACATTAGACAAGCAGATATTCTCTAACTTAAAGGAATAGTTGGGACCAAAAAGAAAATTAGCTGAAAATGTACTCATCCTCTGGCCATCCAGGATGTAGAAGACTTTTCATTGCAACAGATTTGAAGAAATTTAGCATTACATCACTTGTTCACCCATGGATATTCTGCAGTGAAAGGGTGCCATCTGAATGAGGGTCCAAACACCTGATTTTAATGTAATATATATATATATAAATAAAATACAAATACACACACCCATATTGTGCTTGTTAAGGTGATTAGCTGACCAGCTCCAGATGGGCCAGATTGATTGATTATCTGATCGTACTCCTCTCGAAGTTCAGGATAAAGCCTGAACCCAGAAACTCCCCAAAAGAAGCTAATGGCATGAGACAGCAGCCGGAGTGAAAATTGTTAGTAGCCCCCAAAAATATGCGTGCCGTGAAGAAAAAGTGGAGTGTGCGAGAAAGGCCGAATGAGGACCACGATGGAAGGCCAGGTGAGGGACTCTCGCTGCGTCTGAAGGGAGCTACGGCTCTGCTGCACCGGAAGGGAGAGCCCCTCTTGAAGCTGGAGAGCTCTGTCCAGTGCTGATGCTGAATAAGCCATTAGGCTCAAAACAACAGATTGAGGGCTCTCACTACAAACTGAAGGGAGCTGCGACTCTGCTGCACCGGAAGGGAGAGCCCTGTCCGATGCTGAAGGATCCATAAGGCTCAAAACAACGGACGGAGGGCTCTCACTACAAACTGAAGGGAGCTGTGGCTCTGCTGCACTGGAAGGGAGAGCCCTGTCCAATGCTGAATAAGCCTTAAAACTCAAAAGACAGATGGAGGGCAGTGTCAAGTGGTGGTACCAAATTGAGCAGGGTATGGCAGTGGCAGTATCAAATTTCATTTAACGGATCAGAGTTAGATGGGCTTTCTTTATGTGAGAATGACTGGTCTTGACTAGCTCTTGAAGGCGTCCAATGACCATCGACCAAGATTTTGGATCTGCTGCTGTGAGAGGCCTTTTTGAGCTGCTGTAGTTGCTGCCCCGATTCGGAAGGAGTGGCTGGAAAATCTTTCTGCTGGTATGCCTGATTGGACAAGGGTGAGTATTAGATGTTTGTGAAACCAAAAACGTGTGACGGGGTGGTTACAGTCATCAACAAAAAGAGGGTCACGAGGAGATGTAGACATAGGGTAGCCATATGCGCCGCCCACACGTGACACGCCCCAGCCAGGACCCCAATACCACCCAAAAAAAGTTTTGGCTGTCTGCACTGTGCATTCCAAGCATCTCAGGGAACCTAAAAATAAAAGCCAGTGTGAACATAGAGTTGAGGGTACAAGCGGTATGAAGTGAGTGGTACCCTGTACGGAGAATGTGGATACATTTAGAAAGAATGTCTAAAGTTATTGGTTGTCTAGCGTCCGGCTTGGAGGATGAGAGCGCTGAATTCCTTTGTTCAAAAGAGATGTTTGAGAATTGTTTATTTCAAGAGAGGGGTCGCGGTATATTAATTTGTGAAAAATTGGATGCCGCTTAGATAACTTTTGATGGACTGGGGATGTTTTTTTTTTTCTCCTGGGTGTTAAGGTAGGAAACTAAAGATCGAGAGGAGGGACAAATCAGAAAATGGCAGGTTGTACGAGAGGTAGAATGTTTTCAAGCATCTCCAAGTAGTTAGTTAAAATTGGTGGTTCTGAGTGAAACTGCTTGGAGGATTGAGTGACACGTTGAGGAGAGGTTTTAAGGGATGTGTTATGGGAATACGAGTAGCGAATATTGAGGTACTGGGGGTGGCGATGGGTCTGCCAGAATTTCTGTGAGAACCTGAGACTTGATGGTATTAGGCACAGGGGATGGTACCTGAGCTGCAGCATTTGGTGGGGTAGATAGTCAGACTGCTGTGAATGAAGTGTACTGGGGTTTAGATTGGAGAGAAGGGTTGGAAGGAAGATAAGGAGGGGCCATAACCTTTTGCAGAGGCAGCCTCATTCACGGATTAGCCTCTGGTGCTTAGGGAAGCATGTAGGAAGAGGTAGAAGGAAATGAGGGAGGAGGCCAGTAAGCTTGCGTTGCTGGCTGATGATGCCCTGCTTGGATGTCTGCAGCAGGGGATGCTGGCCATTGATAGGAAAAAGGAGTAGAGGAAGGGTAAGAGTAAGGTGGCTGAGCTTTAGTGGCTAGCGGAGGCAGCCTCACGCTAACATCTGCAGCCGGAGGTAGAAGGAAGGGAGTGTGATGGATAGGAGTTTAGGGAGCCATGCCAGTGTGGGACATTGTACACGGTGCTGTAGCTGAAAATGCCACAGTGATTGGGTTTTTGAAGAGGAGTGGGGCAATGCAGTGTGAGGAGTAGCCAACTATGGGACATGGCCCAAACTTGCTGATGGCCTTCTGTGTCTTGAAGCTCGAGGGGAGCCGGAACTTGATCTGGAAGACAACACGATTTTAAATGAAGTAGGGAGCTATGAGGAAGAGGAGCATGGGCTGCAATTGTCAGCATAGGCAGCCTGACATTTAAATTGGCATCTGGGCTAGTGTCTGCTATGGGAGCTGGAGGCCACTGAAAAGAAAGTAGTCATTAGAAATGGGAGGAAGAGCCTGAGATGTATGGGCCTGAGCTGCAAGCGGAGACAGCCTCACGCTTCCTTCAGCTGCTGTAGACCACGGGGAGGGAGTGGGGTTGGTGACATCCTGAAGAGCCTGTGCAGCCTGCACAGCTAGCAGAAGCAGCCTCACGCTAGCATGTGTTATGGGAGCTGGAGACCACTGAAAAAGAAAGAGAGGTTAGAAGTAGCAGGAGAAATATGACGACCTTGACAACATTTAAAAAGTGATAAAATGACAAAAAGACACGCTTTTCCTATTAACAACACAAAAAGTTGTAAGTATTGAAACAGCTAGACAGCCAAGTAGCACATCAGCTGGTAGGGACTTGGAGAGAGGTGCCTAGCCGTATGCACAACACATGCAAATTAGTTTGCTAGTTGCACATGTTCAGCAATCATTTTAATAGTTTCTTTATGATATGCCTTAGTTGTTAGTTTGCACCTATAATTGTTCATTATTTAGGTACACTGTTGAACTTATTTTCTCTAAATTCAATCTTTTATCTTATATGTCTATCCGAGTACAAAGTGTGATTTAAAACAGTAAAATGCTAGTGAAAATTAATACAGAAAATGTGAGTAATTTCACTGTGTGTACTACGCAGTTTTGCGTCATGGTTACAAAAATTACATCAACATCCATGATGTTATCATGCCGTTTAAAAACTTTTAGCAACAAACAACCTACCTTTAGCATCTTTACGTAAAAACTTGATTTACTACCTAAAAATTAAATTTGCAGCATGGCCTGCGCCGCTAGCAGAGGCAGCTTGCGCTAGCGACTGCTAAAAGAGTTGGTGGTCTGGCTACATGCGGGCCTGCCGTTGCGACCCAAAGCTCGAGGAGAGCTGGGTTTTGTGCGGGACGATGGTGGTGATGAGCAAGGTGAGTTCGGGGCTTTGATCGATCTATTGGCGGACTTGGCTAATTCGCAGGGTGAAGAATAGATTGTACAGATCCGCTTTGTTTACCCTTCGCGAGAATGGTTCATCTGAATAAATCAGCATTTGCTTCAGGCTTAAATACTATCCACTTTCCGATTGGATGATATATTGGCATGGCTCAATGATACAAGGATGTCCGGGAAGAAGTTGGAAGTCTCGCCGGTGGAGGCGAGGTTAAGCCTCGGCGTTGTGGAGAGCGTGTGGCTGGTTGAGCAGAGCGGCAGCTGCAATGAAGCCTGGTCCTTGGCGGCAGTGACTGGCGGAAAAGGAGTGAGCCTAGGGACGGCATGTTGCGACGAGGATACGAAAAATCCCCAATGCAGGTCTCGTCGTTGTACGGAAAGTTAAGTCTGGGATATTATGGCCAAAGGAGCAAAACCAAATGCTGGAAAACTGTTGTGGAAGAGAGATTAGTTGGCTGCATACATACATATATATATATATATATATATATATATATATATATATATATATACCCGTATTGTGCTTGTTAAGGTGATTAGCTGACCAACTCCAGCTGGGCCAGACTGATTGATAATCATGCTCCTCCGGAACCTTGTTAATAAAACATCATTTGTTTGTACAGATCTAAAGAAGCCTCTCTCTTTTGTAAATAAAATCTACACAATCTCATAAAAACATGATTATTTGTAGCGTGATGTATAATCATTTTAAAATAAGTCAGTATTGTTTCTTCACTCAAACAGGCCGTGCTGTTTTTAAGCCCGTATAACCAATGTTCTCTCTTGACCCCACTGACACAGTCTATGACTGCTGGGAAAACAACAGCGGTACTCTTGCTTATGTGATGGGTTTGCTGCAATATCACACCAACAAGTTCGCTCTTCACATTCACATCCATATTTAATATGGGGAGCTGGCTGCGCTGCCACCTGTCAAGTACCCCTCACACACACACACACACCTGACCCCTGTGGGTTTGCAGAGGGAGATAAGGGCTCTTGTGGGCATTAAACTGAAGCTGGAAGAGTTGCATGGGTACTATTGGTTCTGTACCAGTCAAGAATTGTATTATATAATCCTGTCAGCATGCTTCTCATAAGCATGAATTCTTTTATGCATGAGTTCAATAATGACGTCAATGTTTTTTTTATTTTAATTTTATTATATATATATACTTTATAGATTTCTATTTCCAGGAACATAGGTAAAATAAACAAGCTGTGAACCTTGAAAACATAATCTGACATAGTTTATCTTTATCCTCCGAAATTCAATTACATATCAGATGCTGGAGAGAATATTTTTTTGATTGAAGAGGTCTCTTATGAGCAGTGGAGGAAAGAGAGAAAATATAAACAGAGAGCTTTAGCTTAGTGATATTTTGCTGCATTCTCCCAAGCCTTGTACACCTGAAATAGTTAACCCCATACAAACGGAATAGCTACTGGGTTATATTGCATCACTTTTCACACTGTACATTCCTAAACCCCTGGTTAACGTTTCTATTGGCATGTTTGCTGTGTAAATGTCATTAATCAGATAAACTCATTGAGAACACCTATATTATTGCATTGTGAGTATTTTCTTATTGGTGGACTGTATAATAAAACCATCTAATCTTCATTTTAATTCATGTATTTTTTCCTTCAAATTAACAAACATGATTCCAATGCATGCCGAATGCAAATGCAATGTGTTTATGTGGTTTAAGGTAAAAAAACCCCCACATCATTTCCCACATACTGTACATTATTGTTTCTCCCTTTATGCCCCGCCTTTCTGAAACGTGTTGATTTTTACAAAGCTCATTGTTCTGAAAAGCAAGGTGTACGCTGATTGGCCAGCTATCCAGTGCATTGTGATTGGCCGAATGCCTCAAGCGTGTGACGGAAATGTTACGCCCCTTAACATACTGTGATGCCGTCTCCCAGCACGACAAGACAAAACCAATAAAACCCATTACAAACAAGGCATTTGCTGCATCCAGTGGGGACATAATTACTGATTATAATGACACTGATTTTTATGCGTTACACACTGTGAGTCACAAGCGCCAGACTGTCCTTGCACATTTGGAATTGCCCCACTTTATAGAAACAGACACTGGCATTGTAGGCTACTCTCACAGGAAACAGTCCTTGTCCTCCGCAAAATGTTCTGCACACATCTGAATATTTGGGTTGAACTGTTCTGGAACACCACTGTAAATGCAACTTAACCACTGATTTCTAGTTATGTCTTCTTTTGGAAGGCCAAACAAAATAGCTTCGCTTTCACAACGAAACAGAGCATCTCCACAACATGGTGCTGGCGGCAACAGTGAGAATAAAAGTTACTCCTTCTTTCTTTGCGTGAACATTTGGGTGGCGTTATGCAAATCTTCCCACATCATGATGTAGACATGTGGAGGCATGTTAGAAAGAGCCATTTTAGGGGGGCTATACAGCTCTAGTAGGCTATACAGCTTTCACACTCATCTTCAATCTCATCACATTCTTTTATTTTGTAAATGAGTCTAAATAAATATAAAAAAAATATAAAAAACATACATTATTTAGCTAGCCTCATCATACTGATCATTAACTGTTTAAGATGCCATTGGTGATGAATGATGGCATCAACTTTCAAAATTGCTGCAGATGTTAAACAGAATTTCTTATTATTCAAGCTAATGTATAACATAAGTTATTAAATCTAAAGATAAACCAACACATTTTGCATTTAACTGCCTGAAGCTGTCTAACATTGATGGGTGACTTCAGAGACACAGCGCTTTGAAAATCAATGGCTGTTACTGACTATGCTGAAATCACTGCAGGTTCTCATTTCAAATAAGCTCTGTAATACTGTAGCTAGTCATTCCTACTATGCAGCACATTTTCTTGTTCTGGTCATGCATGTTGCAAAATACTAGATAAAAAATTCAAATTTTTTAGTATCTTTTATATTTTATCACATTTTCTTTTTTAAACAATTTTTACAGTATCCTTTAACTAAAGGCCTTAATGACATCATCATCCAGAAAGTGACATCACTTTAGAGGGAAAACAACAGCACAAACATGTATGAGCAATGGATTTGAAGCAGTCTGTGATGTTTTGTTTTTGTTTTGTGTGAAATCTGCATGGGGAGCTTTTTCACATGCGTGCAAAGCTCTCCTATCATGCGAATTCCTATTGAAATGACTAAAAGAAATGCATTTGATTAAGGTCAAGTGAACACAGAAAACAATCTACAGACAATCAGAGTAGTCAACTAGTCATTCACGCAGTTGATTTTCAAAAATATGCACTTTTGCACACCATTACAAGGACTCAGATCATCCTGGAAGTGAGCAGTTTACCTACCCTGCGGCAAAATGCAAAAACTAATGCAGACAGCAGCAAAATGTCATGGTGTTCTGATTAGCCGTATGTCATGCAAATAAAAGTGCTGCTTTTTCATATGCCATCCTGTGCTCTGACATTACCTTCCTCTTCTGTTCGTTTAACAATAATGCCAAGGGGATAAAGTACTGTCAGTGCGAGTATGGGTCCTTTTGTTCCAGAGGTTACGCTGGTCGCTCATTAGAAGTCTGTTGAGTCATGCATATAATGATATGTTCTGAAAAACCACTCGCATTCAAATCAGAGTTTCGAACCTGAATCCCTGCAGGTTTGTTGAATGATAACTTGGTAATGTAGCTCATAATCTCTCTGTCTTGCTGACATGAGCAAAATGATGTTACATAATGTGTTTACAAAATGAAATACTAAAATGTGCAAGACACAAAATGGGCAATTCATTAAGAATGAATTGTGCTGATGATAGTATTGTTAATTGTCTGCATTGTCTGCGTTATTTTAGCAAACAATCCACTAAAGGAATTATGCAAACACCCCAACAATTTAATTTGCAATCTAGCATACTGTAATCAGGGGTAGCGTGTCTGAAAATTAGATTTATGGCTAATGTTAAAGGAATAGTTAACCCAAACATGAAAATTAGCTAAAAATGTACTCATCCTCAGGCCATCAAAGATGGATAGATGAGTTTGTTTTTTCATCGGGACAGATTTGGAGAAATTTAGCATTACATCACTTGCTCACCAATGGGTCCTCTACAGTGAATGGGTGCTGTCAGAATGAAAGTCCAAACAGCTGATAAAAACATCATAATAATCAGTGTTGGGAAGGATACTTTGGAAATGTAATAATTTACATATTACAAGTTACCCTATTTAAAATGTAATAGTAGTGTAATTATTTCAGTTACTTTATTAAATAAAGCACCATGCAGGATTAATCTTACAGTAGTGCTCTACACTGTCAGACTTTCACAATCCTTCCTCACTTGAATTAAGATGATCCAATTTGAACACATCCACCACAAAATCAGACTTTAGTACTGCCTTTTACTTTGAGATTGATCTGAAGTTCAATGCAGATTTAAAATCATAAGAAACTGTTTACTGATACTGTTTTTGAAACCAAATCTTTGCATAACTACAGGAAACACTGCATCTAACAATGGTTTGAAAAAAAAATGTTAATTAAAAAATAATAATAAATAAAAGCATATACAGTACATCAGCTCAAATACGATTATCTAATAAGCATACGTCCTATTCTGTGTACTAAACTCCTGAAACATTTGTCTCTTTTAAAAACATTTCTCTCTCTTATAATATAATATGACAATATCTCACAATAAGTCAAATAAAAATCACATGAAGTGACTCTAGAGATTGTTTATGTGTTCATGTACTCATGTATTGAGGCGGCAGAGGCTGAAAACACTGCTAGCATCAGTAGGCTTATGTGTAGTAAATGAAACCGCATGTCTGCACCATTAATTTCCACAAGGGGCAGACTGGGAAAAAAATTCAGACCGGGAAATCTCAAACTCATACAAACAAATTCTGAAACATGGACAACCCTATTTTTTGTATGGACCTCACATAAAAAAAGGTTTAAATCTTTAGGTTGGGGACATGCAAAATAATTAAAAGTTCTCTCCTGAACTGCACCTTCACTTTTATTTTACTTTTCATTCTCTTTATTTTGCACTGGCATGCAGTTATACAATAATAATATTAAAATAGTGGACCAAATCGGCTGTCAGGTCACCGGGAATTGTCCCGGTTCTCCCGATGGCCAAACCGCGCCTGATTTCCACAGACACGAAGAATGTGCAGGATTCATATTTGCGGCTTAATATTCACAGACACTAGTCCATATCGCGTTTTGATTCAAGTTTACTGAACTACTTTTGATTTATTCGTCCAAACTGTGGCATATTCTGTCCGCGCTGGGCAATAGGAATTCCGTTTTTATGACTGGATTCTACGAACCAGACTGTGCCTTCCGCATCGTGGAAATTATAGGGCCGTATGTCTCAGAATAGTCAGTGCAGTTTGGAAAAGGATGTGTGTAAATATTCAAATGTAATCCCCATTTTCATGAGTAACTGTAATTTAATTAAAAAAAATTCTTAGTAACTGTAACTGATTACAGTTACATTTATTTTGTAATTAAATTACATAACGCTGTTACATGTAACTAGTTACTCCCTAACACTGATAATAATCCACAAATAATCAACACCGCTCCAGTCCATCAATTAACATCTTGTGGAGTGAAAAGCTGCATGTTTGTATGAAACAAATCAGTCATTAAAACGTTCTAACTTTAACCTGTTTTTTTCTGGCTAAAATATGAGTCTTCTTACTTTCACGTTTGGGTGAAATATTATTTTAATGTCTCATTCAGTAAATTACTGCTGCCGTGATCGAAAATATACTCCTTTCTTCCCAGTAAAAATAGCTATAAGGATTAAATATCTTTCATGGCACTGCCAAAGAATAAAAGTTTCACCTTAGGAAACATTTAAGGCACGTTTTTGTAATCAAGCACTTCACATATTTTTCTTTAATAGTCATTTAATATTTAGATTTAATTAAACTCCAAACAGCAACGTGAATTGCAGAACATTCCCTTTGATTTTTGTGTGAATGATTTCAACGGGCTATTATTTACTTTAAAATCATTAATTTTACACTATTAATCATGTAACAGAGAGCATATTTGCAAGCCATCCACTTTAACACATATTCTCCTTATGTTAGCATTGTTATGAAACTAATTATCAGAGGAAATTGTTGTAGAAGTGTTGAGTCTTGGCCTGAATTCAGGGTTCATCTCAGGGCAGATCCTACGTGTCTGTACTATTGAAATGCAGAGTGTTTTGTTTTCTTGTGCCAAGTTTAAAATAAAAGTAAAAAATGTTAAAAGCAGTGATAAAGTTATCAGTAAATGATAATTCTTCCGAAACTGCAGCTATGTGCACACTGTTTGAAATGCATTGTTTGCAACTCAAAATGTAGGTCAGTCACCAGACTGCAAAGTTTTTTGGAAAAGGATGAAAGTCGTGACATTTGTCAAGTATGGTAACCCATACTCGAAATTGGTGCTCTGAATTTAACCCATTCAAGTGCACACACATAGCAGTGAGAAGTGAACACACCGTGAACACACACCCGGAGCAGTGGGCAGCTATATCCAGCGCCCGGGGGGCAACTGGGGGTTCAGTGCCTTGCTCAAGGGCACTTCAGCCATGGGTATTGAGGGTGGAAGAGAGCGCTGTTCATTCACTCCCTCCCATCTACAACTCCTGCCAGCACCGAGACTCGAACCTGCGACCTTCTGGTTACAAGTCCAATTCTCTAACCATTAGGCCACAGCTGCCCCCAAGGATGTTTCAAAATACAGATTTCATCACTGAAAATGAACTGATGTGAGTTGGAAATATAACTCTTAACTGTCACACTGTTTCTAACTTTCATATGGGATTAAGACAGCAGATCTCATCCGGGGTTGAATGATCCTTTGCCCTCTGAGAATCCCTTCTAATATCTGTCACCCTCCCCATATTTAAACCCCTGAAATGTGAGGAAGCATGCCACTAACTGTCATCAGTCCTCTTGCATTGGTTGAAGTCATTACAAAGTGCCCTTGGTCATCCCCCACCTCTTCCATTGCCTCTGATTTGTTTGGTTTGTTATGCTGCCAGTTCAGAGCCTGGCTGGTGGGTATATGGCACTTACTGAAAGGAATCTGTCTATAAACAAAGTCAGTCTATGAATATGCATATTGGGTAGTACTTCTAGTAAGGAAAGCTTTTATAAAATGTATTGCTGTTACCATGATTTACCGTGTTTACACAGCCATTTTTTAAACAATGAATAAATCATCATAAAGTCTGGACATGAAGGCTTTTGGCATCTGTGATATCAAAGGAAAGAGGTACACACATTTTTCACAATAAGTAATAAATCAGCTACAGTTTTTGCTAGAGTTTTTTTTGTTTTTTTTTCAAAGCTACTTTTACATCTGATTTTTTTTATTATTATTTAAAAATCTACATTTATATTACATTACATATCCAAATAACATCTTGGTTATGTATGTAACCTTTGTTCCCTGAAGTGTTTGATAAATTGGGAGTTGGGATCTCGCAAGAGAGCCAAATCACCTTTGAGTGTTAACAAAACAAGCCAATGATTGTTGGCATGTGAGTTTTGCACCGCGCACCCGCCCCGCAGCATGGGTATATTAGGAGAGTGTGTGCAGTCGCACATTCAGTTTTTCGCTGAGGAGCCGAGATGGTGTGCCTCGGCCATACAGCAATGGTACAGCAACTGTGGCGATGGAAAATAACATCTCCGTTCCCTCCTTCAGGGAACAAGGGTTACATACACTCACCTAAAGGATTATTAGGAACACCATACTTATACTGTGTTTGACCCCCTTTCGCCTTCAGAACTGCCTTAATTCTACGTGGTATTGATTCAACAAGGTGCTGAAAGCATTCTTTAGAAATGTTGGCCCATATTGATAGGATAGCATCTTGCAGTTAATGGAGATTTGTGGGATGCACATCCAGGGCATGAAGCTCCCGTTCCACCACATCCCTAAGATGCTCTATTGGGTTGAGATCTGGTGACTGTGGGGGCCATTTTAGTACAGTGAACTCATTGTCATGTTCAAGAAACCAATTTGAAATGATTCGAGCTTTGTGACATGGTGCATTATCCTGCTGGAAGTAGTCATCAGAGGATGGGTACATGGTGGTCATAAAGGGTTGGACATGGTCAGAAACAATGCTCAGGTAGGCCATGGCATTTAAACGATGCCCAATTGGCACTAAGGGGCCTAAAGTGTGCCAAGAAAACACCCCCCACACCATTACACCACCACCAGCAGCCTGCACAGTGGTAACAATGCATGATGGATCCATGTTCTCATTCTGTTTATGCCAAATTCTGACTCTACCATCTGAATGTCTCCACAGAAATCGAAACTCATCAGACCAGGCAACATTTTTCCAGTCTTCAACTGTCCAATTTTGGTGAGCTCGTGCAAATTGTAGCCTCTTTTTCCTATTTGTAGTGGAGATGAGTGGTACACGGTGGGGTCTTCTGCTGTTGTAGCCCATCCGTCTCAAGGTTGTGCATGTTGTGGCTTCACAAATGCTTTGCTGCATACCTCGATTGTAACGAGTGGTTATTTCAGTCAAAGTTGGTCTTCTATCAGCTTGAATCAGTCGGCCCATTCTCCTCTGACCTCTAGCATCAACAAGGCATTTTTGCCCACAGGACTGCTGCATACTGGATGTTTTTCCCTTTTCACACCATTCTTTGTAAACCCTAGAAATGGTTGTGTGTGAAAATCCCAGTAACTGAGCAGATTGTGAAATACTCAGACCGGCCCGTCTGGCACCAACAACCATGCCACGCTCAAAATTGCTTAAATCACCTTTCTTTCCCATTCTGACATTCAGTTTGGAGTTCAGGAGATTGTCTTGACCAGGACCACACCCCTAAGAGCATTGAAGCAACTGCCATGTGATTGGTTGATTAGATAATTGCAATAATGAGAAATTGAACAGGTGTTCCTAATAATCCTTTAGGTGAGTGTACGTAACCGATATGTTCCCTTTCAGTCAGTCACGTTCAGCGTTACGTCAGCAGTGACTGACGAATTGGGATCCCAATGAAAATGGCACTATTGCTATCCCCCTCCTGTGCCCTGCGAAAGCCAGCAAGTCCCCCAACGCCAGTTAGGGCGGAAGATAGGACAGGGCTTAGGCAAAGGTGTCTGCCACTGCTGTTCCATACAGTGGGATATTGGATAACATTGGGAAAGCGTACCCAAGTAGGGGAACACTACAGAAGCCACATTCTACGTATAGGAGGTATTTTGTGGAATTTACACATATGGACTGGCCACAGGGCAGTGCTACATATGGAAAGTCCCTGTGGTAGACTCAGCCAGCCTTGTGTGAGATCAATATGCAGCAGAGACGGCAGGAAAATCTCTGCCAGGGAAAGACATGGGCTCACCATGAGGGTACTGTGGAAGAATACACATGTGGGATAACCCGAAGGGGGAATCACTACACACGGGCACATAGCCCAGCACAAGGGCTGACCTTGGGCATACACACAAGTGCTGGACCTGGCATTTGGTGGTCTGCCATGCCTGACCGCCGAGGGTGCTGGAGGAACTTCAAAAGGGTTCACCAAAAGGGAAACTGAACTGAGAAGCACTTAAGCATGCATATCCATATCCGTGATCGACAACGTGCGGGTCTGGTGTCACTGAACATCTGAGGCAAGTACACGAGAGGACAAAGGCTCTACCCGTAGATTATAGAATCTCGCAAATGTGTAAGGTTTTGCCCAGCAGGCAGCTCTACAGATGTCTGATATCGAGGTGCCCTGCGCCAATGCCAAAGAAGATGCCACGCCTATCGTAGAGTGTGCTCTACGAGACATCTCATCCCAAGGACGGTGCTTTTTACAATATAGTGGCCCTGTCACTATACTGGGGCCTTAGGACCCACAAAGACTGCATGGTGAGCACCACCTGCTGGCCTCACTAACACCTCTTCCAACAGCATCCTAGATTTCCCAGGAGGTCTCCCATCCACTGACAAGTCTCAACCCTGCTTAGCTTCAGTGGGCAACCAGTCTTGGGCTGCAGTGTGATATGGCTGTGGTAAACGTAAATGTGCAAAATGCGAAAGGGTCAGAGCAGAGCAATGACTGGGTCTGCCTCCTCCCAGGGCAGCGCTTGCAAGTTCACCACCTGATCCCTGAAAGGTGTGGTGGGAACTTTGGGCACATATCTGGGCAGGGGACTGACCGAAGCCAGTGCAGTGAGTCAAACTGTCTTTAGCGACAGAAATTTAAGCCTAATCCATTTTAAAAATACTGCAGATACATTTCATAATTTTTATACTGTATGTTGGCTATATTATATTAGGCAATGTTATATGCAATCCAAACAGGTGGTTTTTAATAGCACAATAACATCTGATTTAAAGTGGAGAACTCAAGTATGTATGTAAACATGTAATTTACCATAGTTTAAAGTGCTGGAAAATCTTGAAAATGCACCTTGAAAGTGCTTGAATTTTACTTTGGAAAAGGTGTAAGAACCCTGCATTCTTTTCATCACATCTGACCCAGTTCCATAAGTTCATGAACATTATGTGTGAAACACTTTTTATTTACAATTTATGATGAACAGAGGCCAGACTCCTGCTGTGGCTGATGGGAATCAGAATTTATGCAGACTAGAGGCTGTTGGTGTCAAAATCTATGAGGCAGCCATGTACTTATTAGAAATCCAGTGTGACACTCACATGGAGAGCTGCTGTAACCCATTATATCTTCTAGATAGACACCATCATGCTGAATTTTGCTCAGTTTCTGTCTCTCTATATTTGATCGTACACCTCCCATAAACGGGACTGTGCTGTAAGCAAGGTCGCAAGGTCATAGCATTTGCTGGCATGTTATTGAAATTTTATGTCTAAGGAAGGATCTGCTCCTACACCAGTATGTAGTTTTGTTCACAGAGACCAATGACCATATGAGTAGATATCAAGATGTGTACATGACATACAACATTCAGTTAAAACTGAAATGAACGGCTTCACAAATTTGTAGCTTATTGGAAAAATCAAATCAATGTTTTGTATTCAGTACAACATAGGCTCTATCGACAACATACATTAGCTGATAATCAATTCAGTTCAATTCAAGTTTATATGTATAGCACTTTTCACGATACAAATCTTTGCAAAGCAGCTTTACAGAAAATTATGTTTCTACAATATACACTGAACAAAATTATAAACGCAACACTTTTGTTTTTGCCCCCATTTTTCATGAGCTGATCTCAAAGATCTAAGACTTTTTCTATGTACACAAAAGGCCTATTTCTCTCAAATATTGTTCACAAATCTGTCTAAATCTGTGTTAGTGAGCACTTCTCCTTTCCAGAGAGAGTGCGTTTATAATTTTGTTCAGTGTATTTAGTTGTAGATTGTCAGTGGTGACTATGTCAAATTGATGTACTTATGGCAGAAATATATGATAAAATTCAGTTAATGACGTAATCAAACATACGATGAACACTATTAACAGCAATGTTTATATGTTGCAATCAAACTTGTAGCAAAATTTGGTAGTTTATATTGTTTCAGTGTTGGCATCATCTGTGGTCCTCTGAGGGGTTGGCATCATCTCTTCACAGGTGTTCGGTCATCTCAGGTCTTTGTAAGGGCTAGATCCAGACAGAAGCTTGATTAGAAACAGAGAAACAAATATAGACATAATTAGCCTAGCTGCTGTTTCAACCAAGCAAAAATGATTTGTTCAACACAAGCTAAGGAGTAATAATGTGGATTTGATCAGATATAACTGCAGTACAAGATTATGAGATGCATTATTTGAATGCTTGGCCAAAGAGATGTGTCTTTAATCTAGATTTAAACAGAGTGTGTGTCTGATCCCCGAACGTTATCAGGAAGGCTATTTCAGAGTTTGGTAATAGTTCCAAAAACAGAAAATAATTTAATCTTGTCCCTTGTTTAAAACAAAGCAAACAACACAGTTACAGTAAGAGCAAACTGTGTATGCTCTTTTGTGACAGCCATGCCACAAGGATACGCTTTCTTTGTATATTTACGCTTTGATTTGAAAGAAAACAGTGCATCCTGTGTTGCGGCTGACACAGAAGAGCATACACTGATGTGGAGTGACACAGAGGAGACAAATTGTTGAATAAAGTCGTTATTTTTGTTTTATTCACGTGCAAAAAGTATTGTCGTTGCTTCATAACATATGGTTGAACCACTGATGGCAGATGGACTATTCTGACGATGTCTTTCATACTTATTGACCTTGACAGTGTATTTTACTTGGCAGTCTATGGGACAGTCACAAGCCTCTCGGTTTTCATCCAAAATATCTTAAATTGTGTTCCGAAGATGAATTAAGCTTTTATGGGTTTGGAACGACATGGGGGTAAGTGATTAATGACAAAATTTAAATTTTGGGCTGGAGTATCCCTTTAATTAACAGCAAATCATCTTGCTAATGTTCATCTGTAAAGCAGCTCAACAGAAGACAATAGTGTCAATTTTCAGCGCAGTTTAGTAACTGTGTCAGTGTTGCAAAGTTCAGTTATGAAGCCTGTTCATTTCCAGTACATATTAGGTACAAATATGCACCTTTTATAAGTAAGTAGACCCTGAGAAAAAGAGACAGTTGTCCTTTTAGGTGGAACAAGCTCTTACTGTATACAGAAGCTTTTGTAAAAGTGTGTATCTCTCTGTCAGCAACATAATGCTTCTATTGATGGAACAAATGCTGACTTCAGCCACCACCTCTCCCAATTACACACAATAACATCAGAAATTACACTCCATTTGAAATATGGCCCAATATTTTAGGCTTGTAAAGCCATTAGCCAGCAGTGCAGAAAGCCATTTTATACTTAGCTACAGTTATCCACACCCATACAGAGACAGAGTGCTTGTTTAAATCAATGATGGAGTCTTCTCACCCATCTAGAGATTGTCAAAGAACTATTAAAAATGAAATGGTGATCATTATTTTTGAGGTATATGGTCTGCTTCTTAGAACTGAATGTTCAATCCAATATTGAGTTCCACACAGTGCTGAGGCTGTCTGATGCTGGAAACTTTAGCTGGCTGTGAGACAGAAAGTTTCTCACGTAAAAGTTTTTATTTGATGAGAGATCTGGAGAGGCACCGAGTGAAAGCAAAGGGCTAGAGAAAGAGAGGGTGAACACAAAAGGTCATTAAAACAACACACATAGAAGCCAGTAACAGAAATGTGAAATTCACAACTGTAATGTATAACTCAGACAACCTTTGGTAATAATTACTCACCAGGGTTTTATGAAAATATACCAAAATAACCCAACACAACACTCACTCTTGACTCCAAGCCTCGACCCCACTCACCACAGCGAGAGCCCAATGCACTTTAGAGGACGTTTTGTTGTTGTTCTGGTATTTGCTTTTGAGAAAACAAATTGTGATATGTAATTTTTCTGACACTGCATAAATTTCATTTATGTTGATAAATTTGCATTTCCAGAAGCCAGCAAGCTTAAGGCTGGAATACACTAAGTAACTTTTAAAATCTGAAGAGATTTTAAAACGTAAGGCAGTATTTTGCACTAGAAATGCTTTAGACAGGATCGCTTGTATCTTGTTCTGTGCCTGGTTATGTGGTGTGATGCTGAAATTATCAGCAAAATAAAGTTTGGAGTCTGTACATTAACTGATTCCAGCTGACAATAATACAAGAAAACACATGCTGGTTTCAGAAATGTTACATAAATAGAAACTAATTAGCAAATTAGTTTGGCTGTTTTTTAGACTTCAAGGTAACTATTGAATTATGAACCTTCATTTTGCTTGTGCATCCAACACAACACAGGAAAATAGTTTTAGTATTGATTTTGTGTGTGTGTGTGTGTGTGTGTAAATATGTTTCTGTATTAATATATATATATATATATATATATATATATATATATATATATATATATATATATATATACTGTATATTACTGTGCCGTATCAAGTCCATTTTTCCAAAAAAATGAAATGGGGTAAAAAGGTATACATTTTGGTCTTAGATTTTATTAAAATGATTAATATGTGATTGTTCTTGGAGAAATTGTTCCTGGAGAAAGTTATCCATTAGCATTCTCATTCATTGCACTAGCAGTTGCTTAGCTGCTTAATCAAGTATTATATAGTGAAATATTTGTTACTTACATGTAGCTTGCAAACATTTCTCAGAATATATGTCATTGAGGTTTTATTGAATCATGCTACACCTTGACTTTTGGATCACATTCATATTGTATAGCTGCCCATGTTGCTTAATCATTGTGGTCACTTCAGTGAACTGACTTAACCTCAAAGGAACTTTGCTACAATTCATGACCATGTCTCTCAAATCTTGCCACGTTTTGATTTTTAAACAGATAAATCTGCATATGACATCCATGGTAGACTCAGATCCATGAAATTTATTTTTGCAATACACTGTCCTCTCTGGATGATCGGAGTGTTTGCTTGTAATTGGATTTTGGATGGAAGCTGTCCTCTAGGCATGAGAAATGTAGGTCGACTACAAGAGTCTCACCCTGTTGAGGAGAGGATTTGAACCGTTCCTGTTTACACCATTGAGATTGGAAGGTTAATCAGAGACAACACTGCAGTTCCTATAAAGATTTTTATGAAAACTGACTGACTATTGCTACTTACATAAACATATCTCTAAACACTTCAGTTGCACCATAACGGCATTGTTATACCCAGAGGATGATTTTTTTTTTTTTTTTTTTTTTTTTACACAGATGCTCAAAGCTTTTAATGGAGTTCTCAGTTACGCGTCATTTAAGTATCAGCTTTGTCTCAGATGATCCTTCTAAAATCCCTTATGTAAAAACAAAAATAGACAAAACTGTTAACATACAGTAATCCTATTGAGCTATAACAGTAAAGCATAACTTGTGTCGTTTGATCTTGAAAGAATCTGAAGAGAAATGTTTGATTTCTGACTTTTGATGACATTTTTTTTCCTTGCCGTTGTCTATGATAAAGTATTTTTTGATTAATTTTTTTTTTCAGTACTGAAAATTGTTTTCTCATGGCTTTAGTTATAGTTAATGATAATAACACTGTTTGAAAGCATGCAAAAATAGTTTTTACTGAATCAGATCTCTTGTTGATTACCAGAAATAGCAGCTGACGTACAATTCACCACAATGTCTATTTTGAGAACTACTAAATCGGTCTGGGTCCATGTTCAGGGACAACAGAAAATTCCAAATGTTCCATATGTGATTTGTACCCGGCAGTGGACAGAAGGAACTGCAGCTGCGCTTTTTAGAGTGTTTCCGTGGAGATGGCACTGAGGATCAGTACAGTAGAAGCATTTCTGATTACGTAAATGTGTCTCACCAAACCAGCCTCCACTCTCTGCTATCACTATGTTTGTTTCTACCCTAGCATGGCCTTATTGTCGTGATCCTGTTGCCTAGGTAACAGATTTTTTGACAATGAGGATGTGTAGGTTGCCAGAGGCAAAGCCAGAATTTCGGTTTATAGATTAACAGGTCTGCGTTTGCTTTACACATGCATTTGTAGCTTTTTCTGACTGACTTTTATTTAAAAATGGAATTATTCACAACTGTTTTACAAACTATCACTCTCTTTCTTAAGCTACCTACATTTTGCTGCCGTAAGAGCATAAAACTGGAGTAGTGTTTGCGAAGCACCTCCAAACCACATCAAATGGCCTTGCTTGTGCTTCTTTGAAGGCTGTAGATGTAGTGAATAATGGATTAGGTTCAGCATGAAGAGAAAAATATGTGTGTATACTTGAACAATCTGAACTCCAGGCAAAAGTGTACCATTTTTTATTTTTTTTGCCTGAAATGTTTATATTATATAAGATTTGTTGGGTCATGAAGCTTACATTTTTTTTTTTTTTTTTTTTTCAGGAAAAGAACAAATACATAAAGGGTAGATAGAGGCACTATAAGGAGGCGTGATGCTCTCGTTGGATTTTTTTGCCTTGTCTGACTGTGTGCTGTTGTGTGTGTGTGTGTGTGTGTGTGTGTGTGTGTGTGTCTGAATGGTGCGGTCAGAGTGATATAATAGGCACTGGCAAACAGTAAGTCTAGTCTGAGCACTTGAGAAAGTGAGAAATCTCTCAGAATTTGATCCAGCAAAGTCCAAACAGGATGATGGATGAATATGCAAAATGCGTACAAGGATACAGGTTTTCTGTGATATTCCAGAAGTACAAGATCAGCAGAAACGTTTTCAGTGAGTTTTTATATAGAATGTTCTGAGATTATTTCTCAACCACAGATTCCAAACTGATTGCAAGTGGTTTGCTATTGGAGGTTGGTATTAAAATAGTACAGCATTATAGCCAAAAACTATAGTTTTATATAAGTAAAATCTAGGCTTTTGTTTTCAGTTATTTATTAACTTAAAGGGTCATGAACTGAGAAACCAAAATTACCTTGATATTTTGACATATAAGAGGTCATTGTACTATAAAAACATCCTGTAAGTTTCAGAACTTAAAACCTTCTTGTTAGTCTAAAAACAGCTTGTATTGAAGCCAATCTGCCAAAACGACAGTTTGTGGATTGTGCCACTCTATGACGTTATAGTTTGGATAAGCACCACCTCCGCAAAAGAAGATCAATGCCTGCTTCTACATCACTGCATGTTTAGCTCCGCCCACTGATTTGCACATGTAGTGTAAATAACGAGAGGCGAATGCAGTTCTATGTAGAAACCAAACGACAAAGATGGCTCAGAAGACAAGACGCTGTGCAGTGCCAAGTTGTGGAAAAACACAGTCTTTGCTTTGCTTTCCTTCTGATCCCAATGTTAGAAAGAGTAGATGTACTTTATTTTTAATTATGTTCCAGACAGCGTCAGTAAGAACTTGGTCCTTTGTTCAGTGTGTTTAACCGTGGATTTGTTTACAAACAATGAAAAATTAAATGTGGGAATTTCAGAAAAATTTAAACTAAAAGACGATGATGCTGTTCTGACTATATTAGATGTACCACAAGTGTGAGTAACTGTTTTTATTATGTGGTCACTATTGCTTTGTCTGTTATTACAGATCGTTTGATATATACTGAGTATTTATGTGTTTTTATGTTTTTATTTATGTGACCTAAATCACAGCAGTGTCCATCCATGAGGAATGTAGGCTGTCAAACATACACAACTATTAGCCAATCATAGCAATGTTTGTGTGTGTGTGTGGGTGAGTGTGAGTGTTAGCCACAATGAGAATATTGTATAGGCTCACCCCTTCATTTATGTGTCTTTATGATCTGCATTGTGTTGGATTTATTGATTTTTATTGGACAAATTTTAAAAAATGCTCTCAATTTTAGTATTTCCCATTAATTTCTTATGGGTGCCCATTTTTGTCCACGAAGGACAAAAATTAAGGGGTTTTAATTTTTTCAACCACTTAAAGGGGTCATATGATGCGATTTAAATTTTTCCTTTCTCTTTGGAGTGTTACAAGTTCTTGGTGCATAAAGAATATCTGTAAAGTTGTAAAGTCTCAAATCCAAAGGGATATTCTTTATAAAAGTTGAGACTCATCCACACCCCCCTGAAATGGCTCGTTCTAACACGCCCCCACATATCTACGTCACTATGTAGGAAAATTTGCATAATGCCGCTCAGATGTTGATGCAAAGAAAGAAGGCGTTATTCTGTCTGTTGCCGCAGCTGCCATGTTGTGGAGTCGCTGTGTGTTTCGTTGAAGTGAAACTTTTTTTTGGCCTTCCAAAAGAGGACATAACTAGAAATCAGTGGTTAAGTTGTATTTCAACACTGTTCCAGAACAGTTCAACCCAAATATTCAGATGTGTGCTGTGCATTTTATGGAGGATGAGGACTGTTTCCTGAACCAGTAGCCTACAATGCGTCTGTAGCACAACGGCTGTTTATATAAAGTTGGGCAGTTCAAACTTTGCCAGGACAGTCTGGCACTTCTGACTCACAGCCTGTAGGTACGGTTTTCATATTTAAATAATTTACCAATGTTTTGAGCAGTGTAGAGTAATGCTTGTTGTTTCTTAGATCACAAATGCAGACATGGTAAAAAGACAGTATAAGTCATTATAATCAGTAATTATGTCCCCCCTGGATGCAACAAATGCCTCCTTTGTAATGGGGTTTATTTGGTTTGCCTCATCTAGTGATGTCCGGATCGCGAATTAATCTTTCTGTTTAACCGGATCTTCTTAGTGAACCGGTCGAACCAGTTCACCAAATCGAACTGAATCGTTTGAAATGGTTTGCATCTCCAGTATGCACTAATCTACAAATTACTTAAGTTATTCGGTTTATAAACATGCCTTACACTCCCTCTGACGTGAAATAAACCAATATCCAGAGTTATTCAGTTACTCCTAACAGTACATTGACTGAACTGCTCAAAGGGAACTGATGATGGGATGTGCACGAGCAGAGCTGGACTGAGTCTTGTGCTGCTGGCCTGGGAGACGGCATAGTATGTTAAGGGGCGTAACATTTCCGTCACACTCTTGAGGCATTCAGCCAATCACAACGCACTGGATAGCTGGCCAATCAGAGCACACCTCGCTTTTCAGACCGATAAGCCTTGTAAAAATCAACGCATTTCAGAAAGCCGGGGCATAGAGGAGAAACCATAATGTACATTATATGGAAAATAATATATATTTTTTTAACCTTAAATGGCATAAACACATTGTATTACACCAAATACACCAAATAATGTTATTTTTAGCAGCATCATATGACCCCTTTAACTTTGTTGAATCGAGTAAATTTTTTTTTTGTGTGTGTTCAGGGGGCAAACTTAGGAAAAGTTGCCAAGTCTCGTACCACTCAGATTAAGAAAACTATTTAAAAAAAAAAAGAGAGATTTTGCCCAAATTTGTCCTGAAGGATGCTTAAGGTTTAAAGTGATTTTTTTAAGGTGCTTTTTTTTAGGACAGCCAATGGTCACTGCTTTCTCTTTATGAAAAGAAGCAGTATTACTTTGAAAGGTCTCCATTTGTGTTGCAGTGGAGCAATAAGTCATATATTTAAATTTGGAACGGCATGAGTAAATGATGAAAGAGTGATTATTGTAGGGTGTACTACCCTTTTAAGTAACCACCAAGCAACTGTGTTTTTCAGAGGCAAGTATGACTATGTGATTAATGTTTTAGAATTTAAAATACCTTTCTTTAAACAACATTATAAACTTTATACAACAATGTTTTAAATCTGTACCTTTTTTGGCATGTAAACTTAATTCTACCTTTCACATCAAAATAATTTATTGTGGCCTAGTATGCATTTTAAGGAATAGTTCATCCAAAAATGAAAATTCTGTCATTATTTACTCACTCTATCATTTCAAATCTGTGTGACTGACTTTCTCATGTGGAACGTAAAAGAAGATATTTTGAGAAATGTCTGTTTTTTTTGTCGTTGTTTTTTGGTTTTTGGTCATACAATGTTGTTTGGTTCCCAATGTTTTTCAGAATATCTTGTTTTGTGTTCCACATTAGAAATAACGTTTAAGTAATACATGTTTGGAAAGAAGTGTTTTTTTAATTTATTTAGTTTTTTTTTTTTTTTTTTTTTGGCATATCCCTTTAAGGACCAGTGTAGAGGTTTCCATCCTTGTGAGGCGACTGAAAATAGCCTGTTTTTCTGAGGAACATCCCTTTGGTTCACTGCCTGTAAGTTTATTTCCATTTAATTGAGTTTGAAATACCATAAGTATATGTCTCCTGCAAGACTGCAAGTTGAAGACTGACCCTGTGTGTTTTCCAGTGAATAATAATCATGGCTGAGGATGTTATGTTATTTGGATCGAATGATAGTGATTATACAGCCAATGCTTCCCAGTAAGGCCTGTGAATTATTAATCCCTCCCCTGGCCCTGTTGAAGAGGGACCCTTCCTTCCCCTATGGTTCACTCAGCAGAGGGGGCGATATAATTGTGGCTTTCTGTCCAGCAGTGCGTTTTAATTAAAGATCACACATCGATCTGCGTCTCCTGTACCTGGGGATCCCCACCCTCTCTTCCTGTTTTGTGAGAGGCCTGCAGAAGAAGAGGTCTTCCTCAAAGGCTGATGGTAGTGCCTTGTTAGAGGTGGAAATGCCCTTGGGTCAGTGGATGTTTTGGAGGACTGTTTGAAGATAATAGTTTGAATTGGCATTGAAAACTGTGTCTTTGAGATCTTTGAGACCATAATACGGAGTAGCGATAAAAAATAGTATTGCACCAAAATAATAATCATTTCACAAATTTCAGTAACTGACTAATTTTTGTCATCACAGTAATAAAATGTAAAAATGTATAAATAAATTGTAAAATGTATTCAAATAGATAATATTTCAAAATAATAATAATAAAATAAATCTGTATCAAATAAATAAAGCCTTTGTAAGCATAAGAGACTTTCAATAACATTTTAAATCAACTTTTGAACAGTAGAGTATATATGGACATGGTCAAAGCATTTATTACACCAAAGCTTGAAGTTTGGTGTTGATTCAACCCTAAAACACAACAAATATATATAATATAAGTGCAAAGTATATTGTTATATAATCAGTTTCATTGGCAAAATGAGTAATCAGAGAAAGATCATCAAAATGACGGGAGAGTGATGATGCACTCTTTCTCAGCTTTCCGATTATCAACACTCCATCCATCACTCCTCCATCCAAACCACTCCTGCTTCCTCGAGCATGGAGGACCCCATACGCATCGGCAGTTGCTGTGCCGATGGATGTGTGATGTAGTTCCCATGGTGATTTGTTGTGGAGATGAATGTGCTGGTCTTTCATCACTGTCATCTTCACAGGTTGTAAGAGCCCCGAACTCTTGAGTTCATGCAGTAGACACTTCATTAAACAGAAATCAGCTTAAGAACTGTGTTGAACTGAAGGGACATTCTTCAGAACACAGCCTATTTTCAGGCAGCTATCGTAAAACTTGTATTGTGAAAGTGTTACTGCTGCTTTCTAGCGCATTGATGTATGATGCTAGATGGTAGCTAAAAAAAAAAAAAAAAAAAAAAAAAAAAACAAACAAACAAACAAAAAAAAAAAACTGAAATTAAATAAAGATTTAACAAACCCTCATGTTATTCCAAACCTGTAAGACTTTCGTTCATCTTCAAAACAAAAATTAAGATATTTTTGATGGAATCTGAGAGCTCTTTGACCCTCCATTGACAGCAAGGACATTACCACGAACAAGGCACAGAAACGTAGCAAGGACATTGGTAAAATACCCCATGTGACATCAAGGGTTCAACTGTAATCTTACGAAACGGGATGCGCTGCGACTTGTTTACGGAGGTAAATTTCCAATTTTGGATGAGCTGCTGTATCCCTTTAACAGCTCACTGAAAGTGGCTGATTATTGGTGAATAACTGATTTAGTAACTCATTGTAAATAAGTGTCTATTCTTCACACAAGTTATCTTATGTCTTTATTACACTTAATGCATTTAACTCATTTTTAGACTTGACAGCGACGGTTCTCATTCGCTTTCATTAAATGGAAAGGAACAGGCAGGATATTCACCTAAAATTTGTGTTCCACAAAGTCATACTTTAAAAATCATCAGTTCTCACCCTCATGTCGTTGACTTACTTTGAAGAATGCTGGGTCCTAACAACATCAGACCACATTGACTTTCATTGTATGGACAAAAAACACAAGAACATTTTTTGAAATATCTTCTTTTGTGTTCCACAGAAGAATGAGAGTCAAACAGGAATGGCATTAGTATAGTAGTGAACAAATTTTGCAATATGTTTACACATTAGGCATTTTTCACTTCTTATATTGCCTTCCAAACAAATGCACAACTCTTCAGTTTCTCAAAATAACAAAGCACGTCTTGACATCTGTTAAATGAGTGTATTTCATTTATTTCTCATTGCTGCATTCTAAACAGCCACACTGATCCTTTCTCCTGTCCTGTGTGAGATGATTTTCACTTCCCCCACTGCTGTATTTTTCCATTGCCTCTCCATAACTATGGCAACCCTGATGAGTCAGATATCTGGGACTATAGTAAAAAAATAAAAACAAACAGATATCAAAAGCTGACTTTTGGCATCATAAAGATATAGACCATCTCTTGCCATTTCATCATCTTAGCATTTTCCCAGTCAATGGACAGTGAGAGAGAAAGAAAAAAGAGAGAGGTTAAAAACGCCGTACAGACGAGCAACCCACGGGTAGACGTCAACGGCATCTCACCACCTACCAGCTGCTTGTAATGCAGACAGTGTGTGTGGGAGAAGAGGGAAGCGTACATGCTTGGAAGTCTGTAGTGTACTATTCCTTCCTCTGTTTCTACACACCACTAATCTATCCAAGTTCATCTACATGTTGCTCTCGGTTGGTCATTACTCAGCATGAAAGAAAAAAGCATGACTCAGGATGGCTGGTCATGCGTGTATGCTGTGATTTAGACGCTGCTCCTCAGCATGGGATGCTGGTGTCTGCAGCAGGCTGGTTAATTAGTAGTGATATGCCAAACGGCATATTTTCAAGATCGTAGTAGTTCTTAGTCTAATTGTTTTTAAAGGGAAAGTTCAGTCAAAAATTACATAAATTGCGACCATAGTTTGCTAACAGTGTGTTTGGTAAGCACACCTCTGAATCAATGCATTTTGCACATTGCACAGGTTTTTGTGTTTATGAACAGCTGGATAGAGTGCAACTCCACATATACAAATTTTCAATAATAAACAGTGAGTTATTGCAGCATTTGGAATTTAAATATAATGCAACACATGCATCTATGTGGTAACTATTGCAGCAGTGTTCTATGTGAGAAAATATGGAAAGATGATTTAATCATATTTTAGCAGACTATGTTTTATATCAGCTCCATGTGCATCTTTAATAGGATAGACTTTTTAAGCACAGGATAGACATATTTTTAGTAAGTTGGGATTTCTTCTTCTTCTTCTTCTTCTTATTATTATTATTATTTAGTTTTGCAAATTATGAATTAGTATTATAGAATCTGATTTTGGAACTTACAAAAAAACGGTTTCTTTTTGTGTATCCATACTTAATGTTATCATTATTGTTTTGTGGTCCTGCTTGGTTTGTTGCTTGGTCAGGGCAGCTTATGACAACTGTATATCACTATGAGATGACTGTAAAGTGGGAAATACTTTTGTGCAACCCAAGCAAAAATCTTTCAAGTTCCTGGAAAATGTAAGCCTTTGCCTTTTCCCCCCTCTCTATTTCAAACATCTTATCTGAATAAAGTGAACCTTATGGTAGCAGGCAGTGCTTTTAAGAGAGTCTTTAGAACAATTTTAGGAACCACATTACCAATATATTGGAGCTAAATTCAGGTACACTGGGACAATTTTTTGAATTGAGATATTATTATTGTTATTATTATTATTATTAATGTTAATCTTTGATTATTTAACCTTTATAGTCTTTATAGGCTCAGCATGTTCCATATATAATGAAAAAATCTTTGTGGTAATCTAATCAAAATTTCATCAGTTCCTTTAATTGCCTGTCACACCTTTTTGTACATTTACAAAAGTGTTTTTAAGTATTGTTTTTTCCAAATTCTTTAATGTCACTGGATGTGATGTATGTGCCCTGTCTTCATCTACGTAAGAAGAAGTTTATTATTGTCATCCCATGAGAAGGCACAGTCTCATAATGAATTATTCATGACACTGCATGACCTTTGACAGGTGCTTCAGGCAGTGATTTGGTACCGTACTGGAGGAAGGGTTGCAGTTGTTCATCTTGATGATGCAAAAATGTGAAGATGTTGCATTGTTTCTGTAGCAGTGGCCATAGAATGACAGGCTTTCGATTGATACAAGACACTTTTGAAATGTGAGTTTCCAGATTCATTAAAAGGTGGACTTGCCATTTTTTTTGAAGCAAGACATGGTCTGACATTGGTGTTCAGAACAAATATACACTACCATTCAGGGACTGTAGATTTCTGAAAAAAAGTGAAATGTTATTACAATTTTTTTTTTAATTCTATTTTAATATATTTTAAAATGTAATTATTCCTGCGATGACTGTGCTGAATTTTCAGCATCATTAAGCCAGTGTTCAGTATCACATGATCCTTCAGAAATCATTCTAATATATTGATTTTCTGCTCAAGAAACATTTCAACGTTTCATATATATACACACACACAAAAGTAGTTTTAGTACATTAGCCCATCTCTGCTTTGTTGAAGAACATCATTTGGAGCAGTGAGGCTGGAGGCCTGCAGGTCTTAACATTTAATGTTTGACGCACATCTGAGGTCCCAGTGGTCGTGGGAGGTGAGGAAATCTAATGATGCTACACCTGAAGGAACTGGCAATATTTCCCCTCGTGATTTACAATCCCAACCAGGCACCCTGAAGACAAGAGGGCAGCATTTGTTCAGACACCAACATCCATAGACCTGATGGAGGTCTACCTCTTCTAACACATTAATTTTTTTTGTTTCTTCTGAGAAGAATCAGTCAAGAATCTCTTTATAGCAAAAGCAGCAATAAAACAAACACAACCATTCTTTTGGTTTTATTTCAGATTTTTCTTATCATTGTGTGATTAAATGGGTCTGCGTCCCTCCTGTAATCCAGCTGCAGTGAATGAGTTATGTCTGCAGGCTAATCATTCGCTCCAGCCTTGTACGTAGCGTGTATGAGTAAAAACCACATTAATCTTGTGTAGTTATGCTCTTACATAACCCCAAGCAGCTTTCCGCATTGTCATAAGGCTTATTATTTTCCTGACAGTATCAGTGGATGAAATTAGATTGTTTCTCACAGTAAAATTGTACAAGGCCTGCAGAATTGAACCTCAGTATCTTGGTAATGTTTTTTTATGCTAAAATACCTGCACTCATTTTTTTTGACTCATGTTGCATCAGTCGTTTTTGATTTACACTGACAGCTCGTGATGTGGAAGCTGCGTCATGCAAAAGCAGATGTTTTAATTAACCAGTTACATTGTAGAAATGTGCTATTCATCACCAACTATTAGTTTATTCTGCAGACAAATTCTCACTTTCCACTGTCTAATGTGTACTGTAATAGTGACATAAAAAATTACATTTAGTAGACATTTTTATACAAAGTGACTTACAAATGACGAATTATATAAGGTATATTATGTAAAAATTATATATATTGTATGAAAATTCTGTCATAATTTATTCACTGTCATGACATCCAGTGTTGTTTTGGATCCTATTGACATAATTACTTTAACGGCATGAATGAAAATGGTTCTTCAAAATATCAGTTCTTTTGTGTTTCAGAAGACATGACATGATGAAAGAATATATCTTTTTGGCAGAACAGTTTTTATAATTATGTAGAGGTATGTATATGTGTTGAGGCCTTATTCATATTAAAACAATTAAATCTAGCATTGGTACCAATCCTACATGCATAAGTATTTTAGAAACACTTTGGGTCATTCACTTTCTTTTTCTTAACTTAGTCGGTTGAATGCAGAGGTTTGGTATCTACAGATGTCTGTAGAACATTAAAATTTCATGGCCTGCCTCTGCATGTTGGTATAGTTTCTCTCTACACTGCCAATTTAAAACATGGTCATGCACTGCAACAGCCCCGCAGAGATTGCTTGAAGTCTGCACCCATGGTAAAATGATGCAAATATAGCTCTACCTGCTTTTTTAATGCTACCTTATTATCTACCCAGGCTGAATCGTGTAAGAAGCATCTTGGCTCTGAATGATTAATGTAATGCATCTACAGTGGCTGTCTCTCGGCTGATCTTACTACATATAATCACCCATTTTAATACCGGCTCTGGTGAGCTGTGACTGTAAGAGTGTTGTCTTGTTTTCCTGTGCAAGGTAAAAGGAATGATTTTCTGTAAAGCAGACATATACCTTTCATTGGCATTGCAGAGGTATTGGAGTGTAAAATTCTTTAGTCAGAAATGGTAGGTCATCCTTCAATGTCACAGAGGTTTTGTAGGTATCCCGTTTGAATTTATGAACATATCAAAGTTTCACATTTGCACACTAACTGCAGTTTAAAAGCAGCTGGGTGGTTAGAGGGAAAACAACAGCGTGTTTGTACTATTCGTTGAGAAAATCATAAATTCAGGTTTTTGAGGCTGTTATGTGATATTCAGTTAAGCAATAGTAATGATACTCAGCTTGGCCGCATTTATTTGATCAGAAACACAGTAAAAACACTCAAATTACGAAATTTATTATGATTTAAAATAACTCTAATTTATTCCTGTGATGGTAAAACTACATTTTCATCATCATTACTCCAGCCTTCTGTGTCACTGGATTTACTCAAAAATTGATTGGATTGTAAAAAGTGGTCTCTATTTAACAGCTTTAAGGAGGAGACTGAAAAACACTAGGGCTTTGTGACATCAACCAAGTATTTCAGGTGGAGCAAGTTATTACATTTTGATGAAAGATTACATACATTCCATGAAAGAAGACATACACGCACAGAGTGTGTAGTAAGAAAGTAAAGATACATTTTGAAACCATGTTGACTGTAATCACAGTGATGAATAGAGCAATTAAAAGTGCACTGGAGATATCTGGGATGCTGCGTTTAAGAAGGAAACTGATGTGAATCTTTCAGAGAAAAGATTTTTAGTAACAGCTGAACGATTTTCTAGCCAAAGCTGCAGTCGACATCTCTGCAAAGTGCAGAATGATAGTGGCAGTGAAAAATAGAGAGAGGACCAGATGATAGATGATGCAGTTCTTAAGTGTGTGAGCTAACTTCTCACCTTTGATCTAAACTGCATTGCATTATGAATGATGTAGCGCTGAGTTTATGGCTGACTTAACCGAACATAACTTCAGACCTGAAACCATGCCAGTGCAAAGCAAATGGTGGCCAGTAAACAGCCTGAAACCTGCATGCTGCAGAACAGTCAAAGACAGTTATTGAATCCAGTAAATACTAACTGCAGAGAAAATTAGTTCAGCACTTTATAACTCAGAAGTGTGATATGAGATACACAGAGTTGTGAGATAAAGAATTTGCATTGACCTTTTTTTTCATTGGCAGAAAAAAAAAAACAATTGCAAGATGTAAATCCCGAATTCAGAGAAGTAAACTCAAAAAATCAGTGAGATTTTGCGAGATGTAAACTCAAAATTGCTGCTTCTGGGTCAGAATTCTGAGGAAAGGTCCCAACTCTGCCTATTTTCTTGAATTCTGAAATTTTGAATTTCTGTTTTAAAAAGTTGCAGTTACCTTTTTTTTATTTATTCCATGACAGAATTGGGCTTCCATACATAAGCCACTAAGCTGATTTTGAAAAATGTAGTTTTGCACTGTTAACTAGCTACAGTAATACTTAGCCCCAATGCTACAGTAGCACTGCTGGTTTATTTAAGATTACAGAGAATACATAACTATGTGTGACAAATTTGGGAATAACACGTTGGCTTTAGTAAGTTTCTACGCTCTTAAATAAAAAAGGTTATTTATTGGCATCTGTGGTTCCATGAAGAACCATTAATATCCATAGAACCTTTTCATTGCACAGAATATATATATAAATTAAAAATAAATGTAAAAAAAAACATCCGACCTGATATTAATCAAGATGCTTAGAGCTCGTAAACCTCTTTTGAACTGAACAAATACAACTCCATTCATGTCCTACATGACTACATGCATCCCTGTCCTGATCTTCTCTTCTGTAACTCTTTTTTGATACGGCTCTTAGAGCTTAGAGCTTGATACATCCATGTTGTTTTCACCTCTCTTGGATAAAGGCAATTGAACCAGGGATTTCTCCAGGGACTTTAAATGGAAAGTGAAATGGAAAGTCCCAGAGTGCCGCTCCCTCTGGTCTCAGGTACTGTTATCAGGCATACATCATTTCCTTTCAAGGCTAAGTGTTTCTGTGCTCCTCCACAGCTTCTCCACAAGTGAGTGTGCTAAAATGCCTGGGAGATTGGCTCACACTCTTTGCTTATATTAGAGCAATTTATCAAAGGATTGCATGGAAAATTTCAAAGCATTGTCCATGCATTTTCATACTTGGGCTAAGTTATTTGGTAACCATTATATTACAAGTAATATTATAGTATTACAAGGCAAAATGTATGAAATTAACAATATATTCATTCTTTCCGCATGAAGAGATTTTGTAGAGGATACAGCAGCACATTTATTGGAGCCTGTATAGTACATTGATTATGGCCTAGTGAGTTAAAACCATTAATTAGTCAGATTTAATTTAACAAACTAGCAAAATAACTATAATTTCCACAAAATACCATCCTATAAAATATTCCATAGCAATACATTAGGGGTCATAATATCATATACGTAGACTTGTGAATGGGGTCTTTTGATCTGGGTCAGTAAGCAATCGCCAGCAACAACCATAAGGGTTGTTATCAAGCAACCTTGTTACAAAAACCACAAACTTATTTAGACTTTGGAGTGACAGACTGTGCTTTAATTAAATTTAAAAGGCTTTTAGATAAAGCTGATGTTTTCCCTGGTGTCAAGAAACTTTTAAGATCTGGTTTTTGGATCAAAGCCACTAATGTCAAGTATTTAGCTCTAAAAGCTGATTTATAGAGCCCCTAAATGTTGCATTTTACAGATAATTATTTACTACCAATAAGAGTCTACTTTAAAAAATTATATGAATTTAACTATCTTATAGCGCTATTTAGTCCTGCCTGCCTCATTTATGCAGAATTTATATCCTTTACCATAATCTCTCCAATGAAACCAAAAACTTTCTTTCAAGACTGTATGAGAGTTTTAATAGAACAATATCAGTCGTTTGACATCAGGCATGGAAATGAATTTGGGAAGTTCAAAGGACTTAACATATCCTCCACAGGCCCAATCTGTAGAATGCATGCATGACATTGAATAAACGAGTTATCAGATGCAATCTGAAGCACTAGCTGCTTCCTATACCTGCGTTTTCCACTAGGAACCCAGCAAATAAATGTGCAGTCAACGGCACAGTCGGCTTAAATGAATTCTCATGCCATTCCTTCTTTAATAAATGTTTCTCGCCGAATGCTCACTAAACTAAAAACATATTCCTCACCTACCCCCTTTCGACTCGGTTGTTGGCATGAAGTTGAATTGGAATCTGAGTGAAAATACAGCACGCTAAACATATTTCTGTGCTTTCATTTCAAAATGTCAGCTTAGTTCTGACTCCGTTAAACTGCTTTGTAAGATGCAGTATGTGGGTGTTGATGCTGCTCAATCCAAGGTGGGACCGCCGTGCTGCTTCCAGATGATAGCATTTAAGGATGTGTCAGGAAGTGCTGAAGCAGCTTGTTCTATCTCTCTGTCACTGGAGTGCCTGCAGCTCTCGGTAATCACCTGATTCTCAAATATTCATAGCTCGTCTTCCACTAGGAGAAATTGGGATCACGGATTTCTTAACTCAGTGGGGAAAAGAGGGGTTGATGGATTTGTTTTATGACTTCATAAAGGAGCTAAGGAGCAAAATGACTGGAGTGTGAGGGGATTGCTTTGCAGTAAGGCCTCTACTCTCCTTCTGTTTTCTATCTCTCCCTCTGTTCACATCTAGGTACAGACTGAATGCTCCTCCTTGGCCTTTTAGGGAAGAAGAATGACAAGGTATTCAAGAATTGGCTTCTTTTCAGTTAATGAGTGTGGATTTGAATTTAATTGACCACATGCAACCGGATGTTCAATAGCAGAAAAACACTTTATGAATAGCAGTTTAAAATAATCAAACATACAGTAATTACAAGACAGGGAAATTTCATTAGCCTAAAACAAAAGCATTAATTTTGAAAATGAATTTGTAATATTTTATTATTAAATATGTACACTTATTTTAATTAAATTTCAAACACTGTTTATTAATATAATTTAGTTTTTCTTTTGGAGCTGGCCCAACTTATGTATGGAAGCTTGTTTCCACCACTTTTTTTCCCCACAATTGCGAGTTTGCATCTTGCAATTCTGACTTTTGTTTTGTTGAAATTATGAGTTATAAAGTCAGAATTGCATGATATAAAGTTGCAATTGTGTGTTATAGATAGTTATTATAGTTATAATGTGTTATAATAGACAGATTTGCAAGATATAAGCTCACAGTTCTGAGAAATAAAATCAGAAAGTCAGTCCTTTTTTACCTCAGAGCTGGACTTTATATTGTTTGTGAATTGTTTATATCTCACAATTTTGACTTTATAACTCACAGCTGCATGTCTAAATCATGCAATTCTGACTTTAAAACTCACAACTGCGAGAAAAAAATTGTGAGATAAAGTTGCAATTATTATTTATTCAGCAGCGGAAACAGGCTTCAGTGTATATTCTGAGAGATATTCTTTTTTCCCCCATTTTATTTCAACTTCCAACTGAAATAACAATTTCACATCGGGTTTGCCACCTCCAAGGGTTGAATTGGAATTTCAAAGACATTCTCAATTAAATTCTGAATGGTGTAGAACCCTTGCCACCTCTGCAGGCTCCCTCTGAGGTTGGCAGTTCTGCCCGCACTGTGCTCTTCCTGATCCTACTGAGGATACAAACCATTGAAAGCACAGACCTCTGGGAGTGCAGAGTATTAATTGGACCTTTTGCTGCCATCCCTACAGCTGTCGTGTTTTCACAAGCTCACACTTCCCTAGATAACAGAGTAGCCACTGATGTAAGAGGAAAGTCTAAAGGGAACAGGAAGAGAAAGAGGGACATATGCAGGAATGTGAAAGGAGGAGTAAATGAACTGCAATAAAGATGGTCATTAGTAGCTGGGCCATATTTATGCTGATTGGGCTGAACTGAAAGCCTGCCGACAGCCATTTTCACCTCCAGCCTTATTGAAAACTGGATGATTACAGTGGTTTTGTAAAGAAAATGTGAGTGCTGGCCTGTGAAAAACTCACTGCCATGATGCTCTTATATTCTGTAATTACAAGGGATGTGCAAGAGTAGTCGATTAAACAGAACTGCTGCTGCTAGTAGACATTGGAAATACTAGCAGACGAGTCAAAATTTAGTCATTTAGTTACATTTTAAAAATAATTATTTAGAAAAGTGTATTTACAAATTCATTTCATCTCAGACCTTGCATGCATGCGTTTTCTTCATGTTACTCGCTGCAGGCTCAGAGAGATGTCCTTCAGGGAAGACATGCAAGGTGAAGGAGTGTATTTACCCATTTAAATAGGGGAAAATTATGAATGAAAGGGAACTGACTTGTTATCTCTGTATAAATATTGTTTATTAGCAAGTGTTTATTACTTTATTAGCTTTGTTTACAAGGTCAACCATGGAACTCGCTGTATTTCTGCTTGTCCAAAAGCAAAACCTGCTGTCAGAGTTAATTTTCATTTTCATTCAGTGCCTCTATATACATTTCTGTATATAGAGGCTGTATATAAAAGTTCATTTTCAAAATGAATGCTTTTTGTTTTATATTGTTATATATTGTTATATTGACTATATTGACTATATTATTATACAGACTATATTGTAATTGTTATATTGACTATTTCATTGAGGAATTTATCATTCACATAGTTTCATTTGTAAATGAAAACACAACACGCTCATTCATCATTTATATGACAATTATGCCAATAAAGTTTTGACTTTATGATTGTATTTATGCCCATGTGTGATGATAAATGAGCATGTTGTGTTTTCATTTACAAATTAAACTACGTGAATGATTAATTCCTCAACGAAACACTATAGTATTTATAATAATGGTCTATTAATTAGCCGAAATAAAATGAAATATATGTTAAATTTAAACTGCATTCCAGCAAAAAATTCCAGTGAGCATAATCAAAGCTTTATTGGGCTGTCAAGCATTTACAGTAGGCTAATATTTACAAAAGTATTTAGAACATTAAGTAAAGAGATTGAAATGAAAGGAAAAGATGAATATAAACCAATATAAAAATATGACCAATAACAGGATAATAATAATAACAACAACAATATACAAATATTACAGGAAAAAGACAATCAGTTAATGGACTTACAAGACTGTAGGAAGGATAAAATATTTTTCTTGTAGGCCTATTTTATATTATGCACTTTATGTAACATTCATTCATGATAAACTTCATTTGAATGCTGACGATCGCATATAATACAGTCCGATAGCCAAGGCCTATGGTTAATATAATAATTTAATAATGAAATATTTTCTATAATAAATGATATAATAATTTCTTAATTCAAAATAAAATATTAATGAATAAATCTCTGATAATCCTGGTTGCTATGGTCACGCAAGTTTGTTTACACATTAAACTCGTGGCCACAAGAAAAATATGTCTTTCTCTCAACATAAGAAGTCGTGGCCACGAGAAATGGATGTCGTTCCCTCAACATAACATCTCAAGGCCATGACATAAGGATGTCGTTACCTCGACAAAATGATCTCATGGCCACAACATAACATCATGTTCCTACAAGTTAATATGACGTTCCCTCAAATTAATATCTCGTGGCCACGACATATTATCACGTTCCCACGAGTTATTATGTCATGGTCAAGATTAAAACTAAGTGAACCGACCATGTCACCTTATGGGCACCGTACTGTTGGGTTGCTGGAATCTTGTCGTGTCACATGCAGTCTATGGTCGCTTGTAGTTAGGACACAGTGTTATGCAGATTTGAGCTGTTTTGTTGAACTCTAGCTTCACAGGGTTCGGAGCTCTTCATCACTCAAGTGCAATGCCATATCGAGAAAACTCATGCATATAAAGCTGTATATGTGACGACAACATTCAAAAGTATCGATTTTCAAATCGTGCAGGATGTTAAAATTGTTTTGAAGTCATAACATAATATTCTGCAAGTAACTGCATGAAAATTTGCATTTATTAATCAAAACTCTGTACCTGTGAGTTTTCTGAGTTTTACTGCCTCTAGTGTTCATTTCAGCTGGAAACTGCAGTGATTCGTACATATTGGTAAGTTTTTTTTTCAGTTTTGCAGAAATGTATATAGAGGCATGTATTTTCAATTAGCCTACGTTTGCTTTTTTTGCAGTCAGTGTGTAGCCTAAATTTTAACCATTTGATATATATATATATATATATATATATATATATATATATATATATATATATATATATATATATATATATATATATATATATATATATATATATATATATATATATATATATAGAGAGAGAGAGAGAGAGAGAGAGAGAGAATATATGCTATATATATATATATATATATATATATATATATATATATATATATATATATAAAGAACAATTTGGACATCTGAAACTATCTGACTATTCAGTTCATAGTTTAAGTACTTCAGCTGGATCACACATACACAAAATATTTCTGACTGCCTTCTGAGAGTTTCTTACTTCTAGATTATTCTACTAGTTAATTACAAAATCTCCATTTAAATGTCAATAAAATTAGTTGAAGCGCACATCTCTAGTCATTACTATGACATTGCTATGCTGTTGCTGGTAGGTATAGAGTGTTATGGGTGGTTCTTAGCAGTCATACTCGGTACTAAATGTTCCTTCTGAATAGTAAAAGACATTGACAAAAAAGTCTTTGTTACCTGTATAATTTGTCATGTGACTTATTAAAATGCTCATTGTATCTGAAAGTAAAATGTGCACAGTTTAAAAGCAGTGCTCTAACAAATCCAGGGGTAGCATAAAAATGAGCAAACATATTGCTAGCATAATCTACTCTGCTCAAAGCCCATTGAAACCTGCGAGACAGAGGCAAATTCTGTAATACAATCTGAATTACTGAATTGCGCTTTGCATGTGGATAAGCAACAAATATAAAAAAGAAATGGTTCTGATAGATCTCTTTGCAGCGTTCTCTCAACAGGCTTAAAGTGGAGCCCCAGGGGAGCTGAAATCTCATTTAGACATCTATCCTTTGGCCTTAAAATCTTTTTCAAATAATGTTAGTTAATGTTAATGTTAATTAGCTGTGAACAATAATGAGCGATCAAATGTCTACAGCGGGGCTGCTTGTATCTAAAATAAGTGTAGTGCTATTCAGAAGCCTTACAGCCTACAATCAGTGAGGAGATTAAAAGTGTTCTTGAGTTTAAACTGAAATCTGTCATCTCATTCATGCGTTGCACTAATGTGGATTGCTTGTTTTCAGAGATCTGGTGCATTAACTGCTGTGCTTTGAATAACGTCATTTTGGGAAAGAGATCTTCATACAGACATAGCACTGCTGTCACTAGAGACTCTAGCTTTTAGGAGAAAAATAAGATCCATAAAGAAGATGGAATATTTTGTTAAAAATGGTAATAATTCTTTAAAATGCATTGTGCTAACAATTGCCATGAGTTTGATTCCTAGGAAATTCATGACAATGTAAAAGTGTATGTAAATTAAAATATCTTGGAAACATTCAGAAAGAACGAAAGATACAAATTCATATCTTTCTAAAGGGGAACCAGATTGTCCAGCTAATAAACAGTGTAATTTTCAGTGTAATGAATGCAGCTGTACTTTTATTAGCTAATCTCATCAGTGCCTCATCCTACGCAATCATATGCACAAAATATATAAAAAAAAGAAAACACACACACACACACACACACAAAAACCTTTACGTCATCTGGCTGATAAATTGGTCTCGTCTGTAACGGAAGGCCAGGTCTGGTACTGAACCCATGACGTTATTCCCCTGGGGCCGAATGGCATCGATGACAAACGCACAGTTTTTCTGGACCCCTGCCTGAGCGACAGAAGGCAGATAAGTGGCTGTTTGGTTATGCAAATGCTGATCTGCTGCCCAAGAAGATGTCACTGGTTTTGACTATACTTCATAATGTAAGAGTGCAAAGAGTGACGTCATGTGATAGTAATTGTGGCCCAAAATGCTCACAGGAATTTTGGTGAGCAATGGTCATCCATTACTTATGCTTTTTAATTTTTTGATGAACAGTCTTTAACTGTTTCATTGTTATATGATTCATAGGTATGAGAAAAAAGGAAGTAACATGAAAGTGAATAAATTATGATAAAGTTATTTTTATTTAGCAAACTAGCCCTGTAACATGTAACATGATGGATGCAAAGACAAACACTGCCCCGTTACTTAATGCTGTTGCTGAATGATGCCTATGATATTTGAGTATGTTCAGGATGCTGAATGTTAGGTTATAGATAGCACTGTTTAGATCTCTGTCAATGTGTCACAGACAGATTCTGTCTTTTTTTCTACCACAAGATGTTTAGATGTTAAATGCCACCCAAACGCTAATGGCAAAGCCCTGACTGAACATCTGCAGTGATTTCTACATGGTTTCACACTTACACCTTCACTTTTACGCAGACTTGTGAACTTATTGTGCATGTTTTACAGAGTGTGTGAATGAATTCAAACATTTACCTAGAAAAAAAAAGAAGAAGAAGAAAAAACGAGCTCTGATTCTCCTAGAAATACTTATCTAACTACTATTTAACTTAGTTTGTTCCTCAAGTGATCTTCCAATGAATAATGGATATCCTGCTTGGCCCTGTGCTGCAGTGATTCACTGAACCCTGTAGGATATTGCTGTTCTTGTCCATGCTGTTTTTGTTGAGATTTGATTTGCTTTTTTAAAGGGTGGTTGTAGGAAAATTATTTCTCGATTTTGACAGTGATGTACCTTGAGACAGACATCTTAAATTAAGTTGTCAAAGTGACATGAAATGTTAATGCTGTGAAGGAAGTCACATATCTGTCTGAGGCATCAGCAGCACTGAATGTAGAACGTAGAATGTAGAATGTAGAATGTAGAATGCAGAACACTTTTTGACTTTGGGGGAAAGTTACTAAAATACAGATACTTGGAAGACCACGTAAAATCAGAGCGGGGTCACTGTGTGCTGAGAGGCACATAGTGCGTAAAAGTCACAGACTCTCTGCTAATTCCAAAAACCGTGTGGCAAAAACTTAATGGAATAGGTTTCCATCGCTGAGCATCTGCATGCAACCCTCACATCAAGTACAACACAAAGATTTGGATGTAGTTGTGTAAAGCATGCCACCACTGGACTCTGGAGCAGTGGAAGCCTCTTCCGTGGAGTGACAAACCATGCTTCTCTGTTTGGCAGTCACATGGGCAGGTCTGGATTTGGTGGATGCCAGGAGAACGTTTTAACTTGCTTGACTGCATTGTGCCAAGGTGAAGGAGGGATAATGGTATCGGGCTGTTTTTCAGGGGTTTGACTAAAAATCTTAATGCTTCAGCATACCAAGGCATTTTTGACAATGCTATGCTTCCAACTTTGTGAGAACAGTTTGGGGAAGGCCCTTTCAAGACATGGTTGGATGAGTCTGGTATGGAAGAACTTGCCTGGCCCCCACAGAGCCCTGACTTAAGCTGTATCCAACATATTTAGGACAAACTGGAACAGAGATAATGACCTTATTGTCCAATATCAGAGTCTGAGCTCACAAATGCTCTACTGGATGAATGGGCAAAAAATTCCCACAGAAACACAATAAAATTTTGTGGAAAGCCTTCTAAGAAGAGTGGAAGCTGTTATAGCTGCAAAGGGAGAACTAACTCCATATTAATGTCTAGAATGCAATATCATTGAAGTTCCTGTTAATGGTCAGGTGTGCCAATACTTTTGTCCATATAATGCATGTATAATATTACTATGTATATATACAATATTACTATATAAATAAATACACATTTAATGTTTCGGATTTTGTATGTGGTTGATCTTGTATGCAATAAATCAAATCTATAGATACCAATTTTTTTCCAGGCTATTCAAGGAATGCGTTTTTTGTTAGAAATTTCTGAGGCTTTATTTAGCTGTCTATATCAGAGTGGGGGTATTCCTGTGGGGTTCATTACGGTGCTGTGATTTTCTAGCAGTTGCAGGGTATCTCTGGAGAGTTGCGTTGGCAGGCTGCGGGTAAAAAAGTGCCTTTTTGCTCACATTTCCCCCACTCTTTTAATGAGGCTAAGATCTCTGACATAAATCTGTCCTTTATAAGTGGCCCTTAATTTTCAGAATGTATCTGTTCGTTACTTTGTATCAGTTTTATTATGATGATTCAGTCAATGCTGGTGTGAGGAGCCATACTCAGCAAATGATCCAACAAGATTAAAAATTAAACCCTACCCAATTAAAATTAAATTCTACTCTAACTGTACCACCTGCAGTCAGAGATGGTGACGCTGTGGATATGTTATATCATTAAGACTTTCAGTAACCGTTCTTCTGTTCTCACCACCGATGGAAAACAGCAACATGTTGGTGAACAGAAAGCATATATTTTTTCCCTGTGTCATTCTACTTTATTACACAGAACTTAATTCCTGAATGTGTTTGTTTTGTTTTCTTGGTATGTATTGTGACGCGTGTCCTGAGCCCTCATCAGCGTCACCCTGGAAACCAACGAGAAACACCTGCACCTACTCAGCACGGGCTGGCCGGCCACAGCTGAGGCTCATCAAGAGACAGCTACAAAAGCCGCCGCGTCACACACACTGGTGAGACATGTCTCCAGAAGACTCCCTGATAACGGATGCTTTCTTCAAGAGAGCAGTGTGTGACTGGCCAGCCCCAGTGTGTGAGCACAGCATGGACACCCAGCACTCAAGAGCATGGAGTACAGATGGTGGATCACCGAGCACCAGCGCACCTCACCTGGACACATTGGCACAAGTGTCACCTTCAATAAATTCACCTTTTATTGAATTCCCCTTGTCGTGTGATTCTTCACTCTGTTACACTGGTGGAGAATGCAGGCATAATTTGGGAAGAATCACCAACAAGCCAACCCCCCAGCATTGAGTTTGCCCTGGTTTACGACCGCCCCTTACCATTGTTGATTTTCCCCCTTTCTTTTTTTTGTTTCTTGCAGGTGGCTGCTCCTCCCCAGCCATGGAGGATTTGTTAAAACATCTCACAGAGGTGAGCATCCGCCAACGACAGATCATGGAACATATGGCCGCCCGCCAGGGAGAATCGGAGCAGGAGATCGCCACGCTTCTGCCGCCGCCCAACGAGTTCCACTGCCAGATCCCCTCGTTCAGGCTACGCAGCTGCTGCCAAAGATGACTGTACACGACGATGCAGAAAATTACTTGCAAATGTTCGAGGCCATCGTGACCCGGGAAGGCTAGCCGCGGGAGGATTGGGCACGCATGCTGGCACCACTCTTGACAGGAGAAGTGCAACGTGCCTTTTTTCCAATGTCACCGGGTTTGAGCGATTCCTATGTTGAGCTGTGGAAAGAGATTCTGGCCTGGATGGGGCTTTCACCCATTTGCGCGGCTCAGTTGTTCCATGACTGGGAATATAAGGCCCGGCTGCCAGCCCGTGCCCAAGCAGCCGAACTCACCCGTCTAGCACATCATTGGCTTCTCGCCGGGGGTCCCACATCTGTCCAGGTGGCGGAGTGAGTAATAATAGATCACCTGCTACGAGCCCTCCCTCGTCCACTTCGGCTGGCAGCAGGCATGTGGAACCCACACACCGTCAGCGATCTTGTGGAGGCCATCGAGTTGGCTGAGGCGGCCCAACACCGCGAGGCTGGGGAGCGAGCACCGCCTTTTCCCCTGAAGGATGAACCATACCCACGGAACCACCCCGCTCGCCAAGTCAGGCATGGCTGGCAGGCTGTATTGTCCACCATGAGCCACCGGCAGGGGCGCCGTGGGTGAAAGTAAAAATTAATGGACGACACTTGCAAGCCCTGCTGGATTCAGGCAGCACCATCAGCCTGGTGCAGCCCACTGTGTTGCCCCCGCGAGTGGAGTCCCGGGCTCCACCATGTCACCATCACGGCCGCCCCAGGCACCTGGCCCATCGAAGTGAGAGTCGTAAGGGACCTCCCTGTCCCTGTGCTGCTCGGGAGAGACTGGCCGGGGTTTGACCAGCTGCTCGCCGCCACCACTCAGCCTGCCAGCCCGGCCGGGAACCGCCGAAACCGGAAGTCGTCCAGAGAGCCTCGGCAGCTCCCTGCCTGCCTAGCCTCAGACACCGCCAGATATGGTGAGTCCCCGTCCCAAAGTACTAACCTTTACTTTGATGTGTTTCAACAGGTGTCGGGAGGGGTGGGGGGTGTTTGCCAAGGAACAATACGGGGACGATTGGTTAAAACATTGCTGGTCACAAGTCAGAGTGATCGAGGGGAAGGAAAACCAGCCGCCACCTCATCCAGTTCCTCACTTCGTCGTCCAAAATGGCCTGCCTTACTGTGTCGCGCAGCGAAGGGGGGAGGGGAAACTACTTGTGCCCCAGTGGCTGGCCACCTGGGGGTGCAAAACACCATCCAGTGGATCCGCGACCATTTCCACTGGCCAGGCCTGGATGCTGACATGAAGCGGTTTTGTCAAGCTTGTCCCACCTGCCAACGGACGTCACAACGGACACCTCCCCCTAGCCCGCTGATTCCTCTGCCTATCATCGAGGTGCCCTTCGAGCGTATAGGGATGGATTTGGTCGGGCCACTGCTGAAGTCTGCCCGGGCCACAAACACATTTTGGTGATAATGGACTATGCCACCCACTACCCGGAGGCTGTTCCCCTTCAAAAGACCACATCCAAAGCCATTGCCCAGGAGCTCTTTCTCCTCTGTAGTCGGGTGGGCATCCCCACGTAGATATTGACCGACCGGGGCACCCCGTTCATGTCCCGGCTAATGGCTGACCTCTGTCTTCTCCTGAAGGTAAAACAGCTTAAGACCACAGTTTACCACCCCCAGACCGATGTGTTAATCGAGCGATTCAATCAGACACTGAAGCAGATGCTCTGTCGTGTGGCCGCAGACGACAAATGTGACTAGGACCAGATATTACCATACATCCTTTTTGCCATCAGAGAAGTCTCCCAAGCCTCTACTGAGCTCTTGTTTGGACGGCAGCCGTGGGACCTGTTAAATATTGCAAAAGAGGCATGGGACAACAGCCGGCCGCCCATCGGTCCACCATCGAACACGTTCGGGAGATGAGGGAACGGATTGACAGGGTCATGCCATTAGTCTGGGAACACCTCACGAAAGCCCAGCAGGCCCAGCACCGCCATTTCAGCTGGGGGATCATGTGATGGTCCTAGTCCCAACAGCTGCCTATAAATTCCTCGCTACTTGGCAAGGGCCGTATACGGTGATGGAACGAGTAGGGCCTGTCACATACCGAGTCCGGCAGCCCGGAAGGAGGAGAGAGGACCAGCTATATCATGTCAACCTCCTAAAGCGATGGGTTGGGACTAGGGCCCAACTGTCCGCTCTGGCCACCACCACACCCGTGGTGGTAGACGTCAATCCCCTTCTGTCAGCTGCCCAGAAAAAGGAGCTCCAACACTTGGTCGGCCAATTCTCCGTGTTCTTCCCCCTCCCTGGGCGGACCCACATGCTCCAACATGACGTCCGCACACCACCAGGAACGATCGTCAGGCAACGGCCCTACCGAGTTCCGGAGGCTCTGCGACACGCCATCGAGGAAGAGATACAGGAGATGTTGAAGTTAGGGCTGACAGAACCATCATGCAGCCCATGGTCCAGCACCATCGTCATGGTCCCAAAGCCTGACAGCACCCTCCGCTTTTGTAATGACTTTCGACGCCTCAACGAAGTCTCCGAGTTTGATGGCTACCCGATGCCGTGGGTGGATGAGCTACTAGATCGCCTGGGGAGAGCCTGGTTCATCTCCACCCTAGACCTCACCAAGGGGTACTGGCAAGTGCCATTGACAGAGGAGGCCAAGCCAAAAACTGCGTTCTCCACCCCCAATGGCCACTGGCAGTACCGGGTTCTCCCCTTCGGCCTCCACGGGGCCCCTGCCACTTTCCAACGAATGATGGATATCCTGTTGAGGCCCCACCAATCCTATGCGGCCGCCTACTTGGATGATGTCATTGTGCACTCGGAGAGCTGGGAGGACCACTTGGAGCGATTGCAGAGGGAGCTAGTGGAGCTATGCCAGGCTGGACTGACCGCCAACCCCCGGAAATGTCATCTGGCCCTCTTTGAGGCTAAGTACTTGGGCTACCAGGTGGGACGTGGCCTTATCAAACCTCAGGAGAAGAAAGTGGCAGCGATCCTCTCGGCGCTGCGGCCCACCTCCAAAACCCAGGTATGAGCCTTTTTGGGGTTGGCGGGGTACTTCATCCCTAACTTCTCCTCCTTAGCAGCTTCCCTGACAGACCTGACCAGGAAGGGGCAGCCGGAGAAAACTCCCTGGGGACCCGCCGAGGACGAAGCATTCCGGCGGGTGAAGTGTGACGCGTGTCCCGAGCCCTCATCAGCATCGCCCTAGAAACCAACGAGAAAAACCTGCACACACTCAGCACGGGCTGAGGCTCATCAAGAGACAGTTACAAAAGCTGCCGCGTCACACACACTGGTGAGACATGTCTCCAGAAGACTCCCTGAGCAGTGTGTGACCGGCCAGCCCCAGCGTGTAAGCACAGCACGGACACCCAGCATTCGAGAGCACAGAGTACAGACGGTGGAGCACTGAGCACCAGCGCACCTCACCTTGACACATTGGCACAAGTGTCACCTTCAATAAATTCACCCTCTGGGGGCCATTAATGAATTCCCCTTGTCGTGTGATTCTTCACCCCATTACAGTATGGATTACTTGGATTGTTACTGACATCTGGTGAAAATTTCAAAACAACAGCGTCTTTAGAAATATATTTACTGTGAAAAATGATGACATGTTCAATACTTATTTTACCCGCTGTGTATATAAAGATAGACAGGTGCATCTAAAAAAAGTGAATATTGTGAAGTTGTTTTTTTTATGTAACATTTCAAAAAGTGAAACTTTCATATACTCTAGATTCATTACACATAAAGTAAAACATTTCAAAAGATTTTTGTTTTAATTTTGATTAGAGTTTACAGCTCATGAAAGTCAAAAATCCAGAATCTCAAATATAAGAATATTTCCTAAGATTAAAAAAATAATAAATAAAGGATTTGCAAAAAAGTTCAAGTTCTTTAAAGTCTGTTCATTTATGCACTCAACATTTGGTCGGGGCTCCTTAAGCACAAATTTCAGTATCAGTGAAGTGTGGCGTGGAAGCGATCAGCCTGTGGCACTATTGAAGCACAGGTTTCTTTAATAGCGGCCTTCAGCTCGTCTGTATTGTTGGATCGACTGTTTCTCATCATTCTCTTGAAAATATCCCATAGATTCCATATGGGGTTCAGGTCAGGCATGTTGGCTGGCCAATCAAGCACAGTAATATCATGGTCAGCAAAACTTTTGGAACTGTGGGCAGATACTAAGTTCTGCTGGAAAAGGAAATCAGCATCTCCATAAAACTTGTCAGCAGATGAAAGTATAAAGTGCTCCAAAATCTCCTGGTAGACGGCTGCATTGACTTGATAGACTAGACTTGATATAACACAATGGACCAACACCAGCAGACGTCACGGCACCTCAAATCATCACTGACTTTGGAAACTTCACACTGGACTTCAAGCAGCTTGGATTCTGTGTCTCTCCAGTCTTCCTCCAGACTACAGACCTTGATTTCAAAATTAAATGCAAAATTTACTTTTATTAGAAAAAAGGACTTTGGACCACTGAACAAGAGTCCAGCTCTTTTTCTACTTAGCCCAGGTAAGATGCTTCTGACGTTGTTTCTGTTTCAGAAGTGGCTTGGTAGCCCTTTTCCTGAAGACGTCTGAGCGTGGTGACTCTTGATGCACTGACTCCAGCTTCAGTCCACTCCTTGTGAAGCTCTCCCAAGTGTTTGAATCGGCTTGGTTTAGCTGTATTCTCAAGCTTCATCCCTGTTGCTTGTTCACCTTTTCCTACCCAATTTCTTCCTTCCAGTCAACTTTGCTTTTAATATGCTTTCATACAGCACTCTGTGAACAGCCACCCCTTTCAGTAATGACCTTCTATGACTTACCCTCTTTGTGGAGGGTATCAATGATCGTCTTCTTTATTATTAGTCTTCATCATTATTGTGGTTTCAAAGAACTAGAGATACCCGGAATTTATACTGTAGGGATGGTAATTTAATGAAACGTAAATATTCTAATATTTTGAGATACTGGATTTTTCTCTATCTATCTATCTATCTATCTATCTATCTATCTATCTATCTATCTATCTATCTATCTATCTATCTATCTATCTATCTATCTATCTATCTATCTATCTATCTATCTATCTCTTCTCATCAAAACATGTGATTTGAGTGTGTGCTGAGTCACTTATCAAAGTTTAGGGGTTTGTTTAGATACAGTATGTGAGCAATAGTAATAGTGATACTAATATTGGCAAGCACTGCTAATAATTATAACATTTATTGAACTTCCACACCAATGTTAGTAATTTCCACTGCAATGCAGGAGAATAAAAGCATGTCTTAATTTTATATGCAGGAGATTTAAACAGCTGAGATGATCCTGAGAACACCTGCAGTATATACAGTGACAGATTTAAATGATTTGTGTGAGGGATTGTGCTACGTGGTGCAAGGTTGTCAGGATTGAACCTTCTGAACTTTATCATTTTTATGACCAAGACAAATAAGCAAATCTGCAGAAATTATATCAGCATCACTGGGAAACTTGAGAAAGCCTGCCCACAGAGAACTTCTGCAAATCTGCTGCAATGTACTGTTTATCTATTCTCACTGGTCTTTACTCTGTATTTTACCATTTCAAAGAAATAAAAGTAGCATGTGCAATTTTGAAATCCGAGCAGATAGCTATCTTTTTGACATGTTGTGTCACTTGTCTGAAAGAATGAAGTGGATTTACTCTTGGTGTTGTATGGTTCTGAGTTTTGAGTTTTTATATTCAGGCTTTGTAAACATAGTGTGCTATGTAACATGAACAGCTTTCAGGCATAGTTTTCACAAGATCATATCAATGTCAGCCATTTTGACTTTGATGTTTTGGTGTTGCTCACTGGAAATCAAACTGTTGACATATTTCAAAGTTACTTTTTGCACATATTGAATACAATTCTAAGAAGCTTGATCCACACTTAGCTGGTCATCTTGTTCTTTTGTGCCGTCTGAAATCTCTAAATAAAAAATAGGCCTTAAACATAATCAATTATAACCTGATTATTACAATTGAATAAATAGGATACCAAACAAGATGGAAATGAAAAGTGATAGCCATTGCTAGAATTGACTGTTTGCTAACAGGAGTACTGTAAGTCAATTTTTATATATTATACACAGGTATATAGGTCATAACTGATATTATAATGCAGATTTCTGTAATTTCATTTTTAATACAATTGCATGTTTTAGAGTAAAACAAATGTATAGATTTTATAGAAATTTACATTCATTTTTCCCACTAAATCAAATCAAAGTTAATACTCACTGATGTTTGTGCTGTTTTCCTAAAATTGTGTCCCTCTTCATAGATAATGGATAGTGTTTTAGGGATTTTTTTATTTTAATTTGTTAGTTAAAATGATAACACAAAAGGTTCGGATGGAAAAAAGCGATATTGAGAAAGTTTAATTTAGTTTATTTTAGTCTTGCTCCTGCTCTCTTTCTCTGCACACACACACACAGACACACACATACAGTAAAGACATGCACAGAAACTGTCCCACAATTTACTTTTTCTGCAATATAGTTGACAGTATATATGACAACATTCTTGAAACAAATAAATGTACAGTTTCACTATTAGAAACGCTACTGCTGGACACTGTTGAGAGACACACAGGCTCCGTTAATTCACATACACTTAATCTCTCTCTAATGACTGCATTAGTTTGCACATCAATGGCTCAAGCCTCCTTTATAAGTTCTAAAAACAACGTTTTGGAATTAGCAACAAAGACATGGGGTGAGATGTGTAAGAAATAATTCCTACACACAAGAGCATTTTAAGGACAAAAACCAGACAAATATCTTGAAATAAAACATCTGAACAATGTCTTGAGGGATAAGCATGGTATAAACGGAATAATTGACTCCGTACTGTTGAATTATTGAAAAATAATGTACACCTGAGGTGTAACAGCCACTCTGTTTCACATTGTAGCCCTATTACCACTTCAGGTTGGCATTATGTTTCAATAATTCAATGGCCCGTTGTCAAATGTTCCTGCATAGAGTCTAACTCAGGTCACATCCATCAGTGAACTGTTGATCTGTACCTCTAAACATCTTTCTGTGGAAAATCTCTCTAATTATAGCCTGTCAGAAAAGAGGCAGAGAATGAGACCTTTAAAAGGTGACTCTGACATAAAGGCTCTTTTCTGACGAGGCCTAATCAGGTATAATCTGAGAAAATGGCTTTGGATGATATTAATGGTCAATCTGTGCTGTTTGTTGCAGGACATAATCATTTTACCCATTTTCCTAACACCTATGAAGGTGAAGTGTGTAATTTTTTTCTGATGTTTAAATGCTTTCTTCTGTCACAGTTTATTATGAAAAGAGAACTGTAAGTAAGTTATTAGAAGGTTGATTTCCTGCATAATGTAAACACTTCAACAAGATTGGTTCAACCAGTGACATGAGTTTGAACTCTATGTTTGTCCAACCAACTGAATACATTTTTTATTCATTTGTGTTTTAGGATGCTAGTGGTGCAAAATAGGCCACTTCAGCTTTAAGATGCAATAAAGACGTTGTTTTGATTCAGTTATTTTCAGGTTAACCGTTTTGTCTTCCTACACAGTGTCCATGTACAAACTACACCTTCTGAAAAGACTGTACAATGAAAGTGTTAAAGGAAAATGTGTGAAGACAATGCATCTCTTGGAATTTAATTATATTTCCAGATCAGATCTCTCAGAGACAAAGAAAATTAAGATTTGCCCACACTAAGGTAAGAGTTTAGCACAATAGACTGACCCAGAAGTCATATGTAGAGGCAGTTCAGATGATAGAGGGAGAATATTTTCTGATATAGGATTTCTAAAATGGGAGGATTGCAAGACATTTGGACTGATTTTAAATGCTTTAGAATGCTCGTAGTCACCTCTCAGCTCTCATTTGTTCTGTTTTGTAGTGCAGCATTCAAAGATAGTAGTTTAAAAGCTTCACTCTAGAGACAATTTAGGGAGGTGTTAAGTTCCTTTCACATGACTTGCGTCAGAGCTTCAACACACATGAGCACAGCAAATAGTGCCACGGAGGGCCAATTTAGCATGTGTTGAGACTGGCTTACTGTAATGCATTTTTTTTTTCTTTAAATGTTATGAAATGCTTTAGATATTGTGTCTTACACAACTCTTAACCTGCAAGCTTTAACTCTAAAGAGAAAAGTGGTTACCTGCAGTAGTTATCTTAAGGAGATATTTTCAACTGATTTAGTTTTGTTGGTGTAACCTATTTAGGTTGATTCGTGATATGTGAGTTGAATGATACTAACATTTAATATTCCAGTAACTTCTTTTACGAATTTTTATTAACAAAATTAACTGAAAACAAAAATGTTACACAGTCAAAAACTGTATTGCTTCCATCTTACACTTTAAGAAAAGTCATTACAAATAAGGCATAATGTACTGTGTTAATATGAAGGAATTTTCCGCATTGATTTTTCACAGGTGGTTTACCCATATTTTACATTACATATTGCATTGTGTTGCGTTTTACTGTAGGGTTCAAGGAAATGTTTGTAAACTCAGTGGATGATGTCCTGGTGGAAAATCACCAGTGCCTTATCCGTTTTTCTAAGGAAGGTCTTAAACTATATAAGAAACAACTTGTGGCTCAGTGATTTTAAATTCTTTTTTACCTTGAATAAAAAACAATAAATTTATATGTTATCACACCATTTTAAGATCAGCATTTTATTTTCAATGTGAGAACGCTGATGCAAATCATGTGAAAGGGCTTTTAGACTTATTTTAGAAAACTGTGGATGCCACGATAAAGCAGTAATTTTCATTTGTGCAGGCTGTATGATTGGAAAGCTTAAATTGTACTTCATTTATTGGCCTGACAGATATTTTTTTAGCTTTATCCAACTGCTTTTCAGCAGGCTCTGGATAATTTCACTCTCTTGCAGTCATAAAGTTATTTGGTAGATTGCTTATGTGTCAAGTTCAGAGGAGGCATCGCAACACGTTGTCACAGTAAACTAAAAAGATGAAACACACAAAGAGTGTGTTTTCTCCCATAATCTTGATCCATAGTGGAGAATGATTCCATGCAGCAATCTCCACATTGTGCGTGTCAGTACAGAGAAATCAGTACATACGTGAAATATAGCTTAGGAGATGCACACATGGGATGGCAGAGCAGCTCCACGAGGCAGCATTTGCAGCTGTGCTTTCAAATAGCATGGACTCACTAATGGCAATTTTTTAAAGCACCTTAACTTCAGCCTATAGTGATTTTAGGTTGATTTCAATATATGTTAAAACTCAAGATGATTGCAACACTAAGTCAACATGCACTTTTAAAAATAAAGTTTCTTTAGGCATACAACATCCATGGAACATTTTCACTGAAAAAAAAACAAAAACAAAAAGTTTAAGAAATTGTTCTTCACAAAGGTTTTTTTGGAAACCCAAAATGCTTCTTCATCATTGTGAAAACCTCTTTTGGAACTCTTTTCAGTTAAAGTCTTTTTTTTTTCTTTATGTGAAACAAGATACTCAAAAAAATGGGATTTGTTTAATGTTGACTTCAAGGACAGAGATTCATTGTTGCCTCAAATTTTGGAAGCATTCTGGAATAAAATGCCTCAAACATGACGGAAACCTCCCCAATATTGCTCTTCCTTTGTAAATAAAAAAAAAATAGGTCAGCATTACAAACCACTTAAGTTTGTGAATAGGAAAAATCATTAATGTGGAAACATTTTTTTTAGAGGGGGCTAAGTTATTATGTTTTGATTAAGGAAGACAAGCCATTTTTTCTTTATACCACACACTCATGAATTATTCATATTAAAATAAAAAGAAAATGAACAGTGTCAGTTTTGATTTCTTGTTGATTTTATGTAGCAATTCAAAGGAGGCATCACAGTGATTAGTAAATCCTTGCTACACACTCAGCTGAGAGATCTGTTATGGTAAGAAGGAGATCCAACCAGATCAACATCAACTTGCAAACCCCAGGGTTCTTTCATAAACCCCATCACAAATCCTGTTTCTTACTTAAGTCTTCTAGTACGAGCCTCTGACATATTGGGTTGCTATATATGATGTGGCCCTAAATAAAAAAAATCATTACTGGTTGTGTTATAAATTGTGAGTGTCAGGGGACATCTTATGTGGATTTGTAGAACAGTGGGTCACAACTCAGTCTAGGTCTTCAGAATTTATGAATGCTCAGCACAGCATACTGTAAATGCTCATTCTGATGCCATAATGCATCATTTGAGTTGACTTTACTGCAACACGTCCTTTAAAAAGCATTCCACGATTGTATCACTATGTAAATGTGTTTTAAAAAATTTGGTGAATGCGCTTTGATCTTTCAGTAAATTTCATAGATGAGTACAACCATCTCAGAATATTTTGAAGATGTAAAGCATCACTTTTTTTTGTCTAACCCATACCCCCCCCCCCCCTCCATTTCAGCAGTCATGAAATCCATGCTGTGCATATTTGCCTGTGATAATCTGTAACCATAGTAACACAGGCTTGTGTAATGTGGTGATGTTAACAGTGCATGAGCACTACCCTATATTCAAAAACAGCGAGTGTAGCCTTAGTATAGTTTTGTATTTTTAACATGGGGGAGAGACAAGGAATAAAACAATAAGATAAACAAAGCTTCTGGCCTTTTGAGTTTTAAATGTAGTTTTTGACTGGCAATTTTCATATATCATATACCAATAAAAAGGAGGACCACCTTAGTGGAGGTAATACTGGTGGTATGGATAGATACTTAAATATAGATAAGCACCTAAAACATAATGCTTTTAATGTTTGAACAGCTCTAAAGACAATATTTTCAAATCCATCAAGGTGTAAATATTAAATTAATGGAATTAAATGGGTTGTTTTGTTGTTTTAACATTAAAAGCATAGTTCACCCAAAAAAGGAAAATTTGCTGAAAATGTCATCCAGGTCATCCGAGATGTAGATGAGTTTGTTTCTTCATCAGAACAGATTTGGAAAAATTTAGCATTACATCACTTGCTCACCAATGGATCCCCTACAGTGAATGGGTGCCGTCAGAATGTTTATTACAAACACACTTTGCACAAAACACTAATCGATGGGCTGGAGTCGTGTGGATTATTGTGATGTTTTTATCAGCTGCTTGGACTCTCATTCTGACAGCACTCATTCACTGCAGATCCATTGGTGAGCAAGTCATGTAATGCAAAATTTGACTAAATCTGTTCTGATGAAGAAACATCCAACCAAGAACTTCCATCCAAATTTCCATCTTGATTGACATGAGTAAACTGTCAAAGAATTTTCATTCCTGGGTGAACTATTCCTTTTAATTAGATTAATTAAATGTGATGATCATCGTGATGAAAATTCTGGCAAATTCTGTGTCAACCAATCATCAGTGGATTTATTTTTATTTGTATTCATAAAATGTTTTTACATTTTACATGCTGTCAGTATGTTTAGAAATGTTAAGAAATGTTTTAAACAGTTATAGACCAATAATTCTGGTCTGTTTCACTGGTCCGTTTTGATTATCAAAGTCATTTCTGTTTTGTGCTGAAAAAACAATTGTGTAGAATCAATTTTGACTAGTTTCTAGTAAATTTCACAAACAATTACAAAGAAAAGGCAAAGTATACCTACTAAAATAGTATTTTCTTGTATTTATCTAATAAATAATATTTGCTTTAATTTGCATCTTCTAAAAATCTTTTTTCTTTTTCTTTTTTTTTTTACAGTGATATGAACCTGATGGTGGGTGCTTGCTTGAGTTTAACAGTACTGTAACACTAAAATGTGTCAAATGAATAAGAGGATGTGCAGATTAGTGTGGTCTCTGGTGGATTTTGGTGTGAGCTCTGACAGTTTTAGAGGCTGGTGGCAGAGGACGTCCCCTGCAGAATGGCAATTTATGCAAGCTGTTTATTTGTCACCACTACTTGGTTCTTGAAGTGTTGCTGCCTGCTATCATGGGGAAGGCTCTCAAAATACAATACATTTGAAAGATAAGAGCTCCTCCAAAATGTCCATACCACTTCTGGATAGTACAAACATTCAGATTTATTTCAAGAGATCCTCTTCTGTTCATGCCTTACAATAGCTCAGCTTTTAGTACATAATCAGCACTCAAAATAAGTCTTCTTTAGTCATAAGAGACTAGTTTTTGTATTTTATTTTTTTTTATGGCGTAGATAAGAATCAATCATACAAGGATTCATTCAAGATGGCCTTCACATGCTGGAATCATATTTCTTGGTTTCATCATATTTTCTATGTGAGATGAATTCTGGTGAACACGAGTATCCATTCAAGCAGATATGCTACACTTACGCTTCAACTAATTCTTTTAGACATTAAGACCCTTGGGGCAAACTGTTATCGCAAGTAAGAACGTAGCTTCTGCTCAGTTGTTTCAGTGAGGATGAAGAGGTGTGAAATGGTCTTTGTAAGATAGTCATTCAAAATGTATCCTTCTAAACAATTCAAACACAATTCTACAAAACTTCCAGTAAAATAAGAGAAAATTAGGAGAACAGTTTCTTTCAATCATAAAGTGACTCTATAGTACACCTTTTTGGGTATATATTATTTTAATAATTATATGAGAATCTTCATCCAATAATGACTGGCTAAATAGGGTAAACATCATGTAAAGATTAACAGCCATCATCAGGGAATTACATGCATTCATTCATAAAGAAACCAGTCAGACAAGCAATTTGTGTGCTTAAAAGACTGTCTTTGCATGCAGTTACTTTGTAAATTTGTTTCAGTTTGAAAGTGCCAGACCTTAATCACACTTTGACTTTCTCCTTATGATGATGTGTAAAAGTCTTTCCTGTGATGCATGATCAGCTGTTGACAGTGAATTCCTGTTTTCCCCAAATTAGACACTTGTATAGACCAGTTTTACGATTAGACTGTTTTATTGTACTTCACCCTTCTTTTCTTTGACTTTGCAATCAATGTACTTAACCAGCCATGTATTCATCATTAGTTGAATGAACATTTATGGAGAAATGTTAATCAATATTAATTATTCCTTAGTTATTTTAATGGTGCATTGGACAGATAATGTTAATGATAACCATTATTATTTTGCTCTTATTATTTAGTGAGATTGAGAGATCATCATGTGTATTGATAATGGAATAAAACAGTTTGGTGTTTTCTATTTACTATTCCTCAATATCCCTTAATCATAATTTCTCTTTATAATGATGCACAAGCTGATCATCTTCCAGGCTGCCTTTCATATGCTGCAAATATAATATTTTCCTACACAAACTATTCATTTTTATCCATTTGAACATTGAAAATATAGAAAGGATTGTTTTTCTTTCATCTTATCTCATAAAGTGACTATAAACATTTTCTCTCTTTCTCTTTTTGCCCACTTTTGGAAAAGTGTGATTTGCCTCATTAACTAATGAAAAGAAACGAGTATCGTTCTTTACATATATTTTTTATAATTATGAGCAGCAACAGAACAAGTTAAAATAACACGTTGTGTTCTTAATATTTGCTCTTATGACATTAGATGGCCACACCCCTACAAACGCCTGTCACATTAGCGCGCATTACTTCTCTCACGCGCGCAGCTCTCACCCTCTCTCTTTCTCTCTCGCTCGCGCGCTCATCTCCATCATCCTCTCGCTACTGAGAAAAAACCCGCCAGCGCGAAACAGATGGGAAGGCACCCGCGGAATTTGCGACCGTTACCGAGCAGAGAATAGCCGTCAAACTTAACGGACAGCGAAAAGAAGTTCAGTTTGTCCAGAAGACTTCTGGACTGAGAACTCGAGGACATTTCACGTCTGCTTACGACTGGAAAAGTAAGTTTTGCCTTAATGACACCGTGTTGAACAGAACTTAAGTCTGCGGAGTGGATTAGTACGCAAAATCCGTCGAAGAAAAGCTTTTTGTAGGCTATATTCGACAAATAATAACTTTGAAAAGCAGATCGATGCTGACCGTTACTCAGTACTGGTTTGGTCACACTTTACATGAGTGCTGAATGAATGTTGCAGCAGTGCAGTGTGATTACATAAGTACTGAATAATATCAAAATAGATTTAAAATAGACACTAAACTTAAGAAATCTGTTAATCTTTATTTATATATTTATTAGATGTGACGCGCTGCATGAAAGACGCACTGCTGCTGAAGGCTTTATAATGTGATGCGTCTAAACCTGTTTTTATACAAAATGGTATTCTTGTAATCTTTAACATGAAAAAAAATCTATATGATAATTAATATAGTATAACCTATTTATATTAAATAACAATGGTAGTGAAAAAAAAGTCATGTAATATAACATCTTTTAGTAGCTTAATCTGAGGTTCTGTAGCCTGTTCGACGTTTTGATGTGATTAATATACACGAAGTTGCTCATTATAACAGTCTTACAAATTATGCAAAATAGTAATTGGTAAACGATGAGCTACTTGTTGAAAGGATAGCCATCATTAGGGAATGATAGACACATGCATTCATTCATAATAAAGACACTAGCCCCAAACAATCTGCGCTTAAGAGCTTGTTTTATTTTCGTTTGTTTTGAGAGGGAAGACGTTAAACCCATTTCATCTTTATGAAGATGAATTTGTAGCTTTTAACAAACAAATACATAAAGCAATATTGTGTTCATGCAAATATATTTTATAGTGTTAGACCCATTTTTACTTAACCAGCTCACCACAGTTTATTCAGTAGTTTCCTGAATGAATGAATGATAAACATAAATGGTCCGTTATTCGTCAATGACAATTATTCAGTCTTTTAATGATGACTTTATTTAGTTCCCACATAATGTAAACATTAGCCATTATTATGTTATTTCTATTATTAATTAGAGTATTTTTGAGATTGTTATGCTAATAGAAAACAGGATAAAATAGTATTTGCATATTCATTTTTTGTTATTGTCATTCTCACTTTGCATAATGTGATATGCAAGAGTCTATTAGCGTCATATAATCATTGTTTATATTAGCCATTCACCAGAAGTCCTCAGGTGCTCCTTTGGGATGTACCATCAGTCTTTTCTGCTTATTAATTAAACAAGTTAGGACTGGGTTATAACTTGCTTTCTTGAAGTTTGTAGTACTTAAATTAAAGGGTCACTCCACCCCAAAATGAAAATTTTGTCATTGCAGTGGTTCAACCGTAATGTTATGACGCGTCGAGAATACAATTCGTCTCCTCTGTGTCTCTCCGCATCACCGTAGCCCCATTTTGGAGAATATCCGCTGGACGCAAGCAGCATACGCTCTTCTGTGTCAGCTGCGCTGCACGGATGCACTGTTTTCATTCAAATGAAAGCGTAAATACACATAGAAAACGTATCCTTGTGTCGCGGCTGACACAGAATAGTATACGCAGTTTGCGTTCAGTGGATATTCTCCAAAATGGCGCTACGGTGATGCGGAGAGACAGAGGAGATAAATTTTTGAGTTAAGTTGTTCTTTTTGTTTTCTTCGCGTACAAAAAGTATTCTCTTCACTTCATAACATTACAGTTGAACCCCTGATGGCAGATGGACTATTCTGACAATGTCTTTCATACTTTTCTGGACCTTGACAGTGTAATTTACTTGGCAGTCAATGGGACAGTCACAAGCCTGCCAGTTTTCTTTCAAAATATCTTAAATTGTGTCCCGAAGACGAACAAAGCTTTTACGGGTTTGGAACGACATGGGGTAAGTGATTAATGACAAAATTTTCATTTTGGGGTGGAATAACCCTTTAAGTGCTTCTTGTGGGCTGTGCAGATATTGTTGCTGTCCGTGGTGCTGAAACATGGCTGGCATCATAAAAGCAGCATTCTTATAATATAGTACTACTCCAGTGATAAACACCAGAGTTCCTTCATACTGTTGGACCATGAGCTGAGAACTGAAGTCCATAATGTGAACAACTGTCCATACTGCCTCTGGATAGTTGCACCAACGTTTTGCAGGCATCCTCTTGTGTCCATGCATAACATGATCTGTTCTGCTGGCAGCACATATCAAGCTAATCAGAAATTACATTGTTAGTTTCAGGAGAGTAAGCATGATTATAATAAAAAAGAGACTCATACATGGTTGGTTTAGCTCTTAAGAGCATATGGGGCATATCTTTGTGTCTCAGGTGGTCTTTTGCAAGCAGATGTGGAAAATTCTTGTCCCCTTTCAGGGCCCGACATTAACGTTTGTCCACTTGTCCGGGACAAGTGAATGTTTTGAATGGGCAAGTGAAAGAGAAATTTACTTGCCCAATCGGACAAGTAACTTGAAAATGTCAATACCCAAAACACTAATAACTGCCTTTATTTGTGATATTGCCTTTGTTATAGGGGTGTGTGATATATATAGTTTGCGATAATATCGTAATTGTTGTTTTAACAATGTGTGATTTGTCATTATCGAGTATATTGCAAAAAAACAAAAAACAAAACAAAAACAACAACAAAAAAAACACACACACCTACAGAGTGCACACATACATTTGGCCTACATAAAGAAGTTTAGTAGGTTAGATTAGTGCATGTGTGTGTTCTTTCACTGCATGATTCAGTATTTAAACACATGAAGAATGATCAGAAAATTCAAGATATGGGGCAGAAAATGTATATATTTATACAGTTTCATATAACATTAGTTAAATGTCACACAAAGATCGAGAGCCGTTTTTTTTTTTTTGCTCCAAAAATCTGCATGATTACGAATGTGATTTAATACAACAGTTCAATGAACAAGAAGTTAATATTAAGAGACTTATGTTTTAGACACCATATTGCCTGTTTTTTGTTCTATTTTGCCAACAGAAATAATTCCAAACACAGCCACAGCACTATTTTGCGTCTCTGAGCAACATGACTGTGTTTCGTTCCTGAATGAATCAACCGTTTAAATGATTTGGTTCAATCGCAGTGACTCACTTATTAACAGTGACTTGATGCCACCTACTGGCGGTTTTAATTTAACATTTAAAGTATTATATTTAAACAATTTTCAGTTCATTCGACGTTTTATTTATGAAAGCTGGCATTGCATTTCTTGCTTACCAAAGGATCAAATGGGTGCCACCAGAATGAGAAAACAAACAGCTGATAAAAACCACAATAATCCTCATGTAATCCACATGACTCCAGTCCATCAAATAATGAAGTGAATGTACTGTAATGTAATAGATCTTAAAATATATTTTGCACAAACCGTTTCTCTATTCACAATATTGCTTTCACCAGTAAAAAAAATAATCTTGTGTGAATCAGGAGATAAATATGCACAGATCAAACACCTTTCATTAACAATTTTAAACAAAAATGTTCATGGATTTTGATGTGAGTGGACAACAGGGAATGGACTTTTTCACTGGAGGAAATGTTATCATGGATTATGGAACTTTTTTTTTTTTATTAGCCAGAAGCGATGGTTTAAAGTTAAAATGCCTCAATGATGGATCTGTTTCATACAAACATGCAGCTTTACACTTCACAAGATGTTGGTGTACTGGAGTGGAAATTTGTAGTAGATTTTCATTTTTTATTTCTTTAAATCCACTGGTCATCATGAAGTGAGGTCCCATATCTTTTTCTTGCAGATTCCTGCCTTTTTATGAGGTTTTCTACTAGAAAAAAAGTCTTCCACTATTATTTTCCCCAGAAGAGATGGATTATAACTTTTAACATATGATATAAATATTATCACAGTTTTGAAGGAAATTGAACTGTAATTTGAATTATGGAACTGTAAATGCTGGGAAGTCATAAAATCAGTATTTAAAGATTTAGTATGACTAGCGTGTTGTGAACACTGCCTTCAAGTAAATTAAATGCTGCCATTTTTATTAATAGGAATGATATTGATATTGAACAAGTGAGTAGGATCAGGAAATTCTGCAAGATTCACCTCACCTGCTATGCCACAGCTTCTGAGTGAGTTTTGTGGTCTGACTGACTGTATTCCAGTAAGTAGATCTAGACAAATGTTGTAATAAAGTGGACAGCAACCATCAACTAGACCAATGAATGTTTGCAGGGATTAGTGCTGGGAATCATTTATTTATTGTTTATGTTGCACAAGAAGGTTCTTCAGTTATGATTGTACCTAAAAATGACTCCATTCAGTTGGAAACTTGGCTGATTCATTGAAATGCTGATGCTTTATAAAAAGCAGTAACACTCAAAAACTTTGCTTAATGAATCAGGTCTCTGAATAAGGTCTGAGATTAGCTGCGTTTACATGGACCCTACTAATTTGATCGTAATAGGCATCCATCATTCCAATTCATTCCGATGGAAGCAAAAAATGTCCATGTAAACCTATTGCTTTTTCATCTCTAAGGAATTCAAATGTAGAATACCATGCATATTCTCCATTGCTTTATTTTTAACACTACAAATGCAGCACAGAACTTGCATCTGTATTACCACAAAAAGGTTCCTTTATACATGCTGTCTTTTGCTGTTCAGAGAAATGTACATATAAAATTCAAATGCAGAAATAATACTTTGAAATTATGAGCATAGAAATAAACTATAATTGACAATTAAATACCGACAATGAAAATTGCAAAAGGCTGCTCTGTTGCTGCATTACTACAGGGCTGTTCACACAGAATGTGTTCTGCTGTCCACCTGCAATATTTTTGAATAATAAAAAACATTTAAACATGCTATATGGATGTCTTGTGCCATAAGCAGCATTTTCAGGTTAAAAGAAGTTTGGATTGTCATTGTTCTGTTCAATTCTGCTACACAGCGCCTAACTGTTTAGGACTTGAACTCTGAATGGTGTTGAGAACAGTGTTGTGAACAGCTTCTGAGGTGGGCCAGAGCTGGCGTACTTTAGTACAGCTTTTATGTAGCATTGATCCTTTACATAAAATATTAAAAGTCACTAAGAAGCCTTAAAATGAACTTTATATTTAACCGTAAATTTTAATGCTGTAGTCAAATCAGAAAAAAAGAAAAGACAGTCTTGATGCCATCAGCTTCAAACTGTCACTTAGGATCCTATCATATACCCGGCACAATGCAACGCTAGGTACAACGCAAGTGTTTTGCAAGTTTCAGCTAGGGCTGGGTGATATACCTAACGATATAATCATGCGCATCTAGTCAGTAAATCTGGTTCTGTGATTACCGCTAAATCGCCATCACCTGCAGACAGAGCCGTAGATCACTGACAAGCTACGCAATATCGCGTTCATTATCCCAGATGAATCGCCTTCGATAATGAAATCAGGGAACCAGATTTACTGACTAGATGCGCATGATCATATCGTTAGATATATCGCCCAGCCCTAGTTTCAGCCTGACACAGTTATCATTTTCACGTCCAACACCACGTTTAAATAGCAAATGCACTTGTGCCCATCTGTTCACCCATGGGCGTGCTGGTCTGAAAACAAGGTGTGTTCAGGTGCATTGTTCGCTAGCGCAACTGACTTTTAAAAGGAATGGAAGATGGGACTGTGATTGGTTTATTGCACGTTACACTCAAAACACACCCATGACTCATTAAGAGAATAGGTACAACCCTTTTGGACCATGTGCCTGGTGTGCTGACCATTTTTTCTACTAGCAAACTAGCAAAAGTGGATTGGGACATGCCCTGAGTGCACCTGTGCCATGTGCTTCAGACCTTGCACTTAGATGATTAAAATAGAGCTCTTAATCTATGAGTTCATACAATAAAACCAATATTTGTTTTAGCATCTTCTGTCAGGAACCATCGTGCTCATTTGTATATTTCTTTGTAGGTCATTAGTGATGGAGATCTCAGTCAATAAGTAACTGACCCCCTATGTTTGCATTCCTTTGACCTTTCCTTAGTGATAACAACAAGGGTGTGCCTCTCTCTCTTTGTGTATCTAAGAGTATATTGATCTGGTGAAGGTACTAAAAAAGTCACATAAGCTGAAAATGCCACACCATCAGCAAAACTGGAGGAAGCAGCCATATTTTGTCTCATTAAATGATTGTGTTTAAAGTAATTTGTGTTGGCCAGGAGTATGTTAGCTTTAGCACAATCCAGAGATCCTTACCTAACTGGTATTTAGTGAATTTCTTCTTCACAGTAAGCAGTGATTGATCAGCATAATATGTTAATGGTGTTGGGAATAAAGTGGTGTTGTGGTTAAAGCTACACTGACTCGCATGCATAAAACTCAATGAAACAAAGTGCACCATCCTTGGTTGTGTGGCGACTAATAGAGCTTAGATGCTTCCGTTTTCTTGATCTTTATGATGTAAGGAGCCATCATCACTGGCAGCTCTGTGTCTCTTGGGGAGAAATTGTAAAAGGTCAGAGATTTTACTTTAGCATAGTCATTGTGACAAATTATTCTACATTATAGATTTTATTAAGAGAATGATCTTGTTCAGCTCTGCACCACCTACCAGGAGATTTAAGATTTAAGATTTAAGATTTGATACTACTGAAAATGTCCCAGCTGGAACATGTTTTTTAGGCTGCAGGCTTTTTGCTGCTTCTGGGGGCAGAATGATGTGTCCAAAAATGGCCCATCACCACAAGTGTGTCAATCATCTTTTGGCAAACCATTCCTTTATCCAATAGTAAAAAGAACAAAAAAGACATCTAGGTGCTCAGTTACATTGACTGAAGGGAATGGGTTCTTTTATTTTCATGTAAAACATAGCATACAATGATGCCAAGACTTTCTCAGAGACAAAAGAATAGTAAAATGTAGCTGAAGCTCAGCTCTCTACTGAAAGGGTTACTTGTGGCATGAGGCAACTTCAAAGCTCCACTCCAGCTGATAGCGCCCATAAATAGCAAATTTGAAGGGGAATTTTAAATCAAAAATTGATTAATATTTCACCTCCGCATTGATTCATGCTGCCACTGAAGACATTTTCATCTCTCTGAATCGTTGAGGAATTATGATGACTTTATTCCCATGATCCATTACATCATCTGAGCATCACATCTTTTCTCACATGCTTTTTAAACTTTTTTATTGTGCAGTGTAACATTTAATTATCTTAACACATCCATCATTTTCAATTTAAGTCAGAGAACTACAGCGAAAGAAATGCATAATAAGACAAGTTATAATGGCTATGTTTTTGATATGCAAACAGTTATTTTTATAAAACAGAAAGTCTGTTTAATCCACTTATATTTTGGATGCTCCCCTCATGCCATCTCAAGGGCACACTTTTTTTTAATTCTGCAGTATTTTTGACAATAGATTTATACTGCACTCAAGGTGTCTTGCATGCTCTTTCTCGGTTTCTACCCCATTAGAAATATTCTTTGATTGACAGCGAGCAACACATTAAAATGTCCATGTAAGTTATTGCCTGTCCTCATTCGGTTTTTGTTAAGTTGGCTGTCAACAAATGTGGTGATTTAATTATATTTGCAGAGGAACACCATGTAACAGCACTGGATGATCCACTGGAGAGTGTCACACTTTCAGGTGAAGGACGGGGTAAAATCTATTTTCATTAAAATTGCCAGGACTTGAGTATTTGGCCTGTGTTTGCATGGATGTCTATGTAGAGATCAATAAAGAGCAATCTCCTCGAGCTCTGACAGGTAGCGTATTTGTACACGGTTGATGGAGTTACAGCCCACCCTTGTGTGTAAAAGCTGAATGTATTGCCTGATATTCACTCTTCGAACTATTTAAGAAGGCCCTCTGCTCTTGACAAGTCAAAGGCAATTTCATGTTCCTCTTCAGTAAAAATGCACCAGAAAATGATTGTGCCACATCTGTGTGAATATGTAGCATGCATAAGATAAGTGCAAAATATTAATAGATATGAAAAAGCCTCCTTTTCAAAACCACAAGGTTGTCTAAACAGACTGCCCAAAAAGACTGTTTGTAGGCTGATATGCAATAGTTGCTTTTAATTATATTTAATAAAATTAAATTTCAAAGCATGCAATCGTGGAGGAAACACTATGTTGAGGGATCTTTAGATGAATGTCTCTCTGTAGCAAGCTGTCACAACACTAGAGGATACACAATCGTAACTTCCAAAACAGCAGTTTATTGACCACCACAGCTAAACAGATGAAACTAACCCCAGGTAGGCTGGTTAACTTGAGATTGTCAGGAGGATTATCTGCCTTGAGAGCTCTTGGGGGGCCGGTTGAGCAGGAGATCTCCACGGTGGAGCAGAAGACAACCACAGCCGAGCAGATAAAACTAACACCAGGCAGACTGGTCCGAAAGATAGGCTGGCTTGAGAACATCTGGATGAGTGGCTGGCTAGAGAACATTTGGCAGGGCCGCATGAGAGACAGGCGTCCGGAGTCCCGGCTGAAGGATGGGCATCTGGTGTACTGGCTGAGAAACGGGTGTTTGATGAGGGGAATTTTATCGGCCTCTATGGCCGTATCGAGGGAACATAGATTGGCCTCCATTGCCATGCTTGAGTATACAGGAAGTTCGGGGACAACCTTTGTGGCTACATCAGGGCAAACAGAAAACTTGGGAACAACCTCCTTGGTCGCATCTAGACAGACAAACAAGCATGCATGAGAAGCACACAGAGGTACACATGAGAGACGCGCTGAATGAAAACACATTCACTCTCTGACAGCAGATGGCGCTAATCTGCAGAAAATGCAGCCCTTACCCTGGAAACGCCATAAATAAAGCAGCTGCTATTTTCTAAAACCTATTTAAATAATTTTAAATAGCCATTCAGGTTTGTGTATTCACTATGGTATTCATCACAGAGCCAAATACTTAAATATTTAGACTTAATAGGCTATTTATTTTCAAACTTTTTTTTTTCTACATTTTAATCTGGACTACAACATTCCCTAGATATTGTTTGAAAGTGTTTTGATTCTTTATTGTTCATTCAAACTTTACATTAGGGCTTCATTAGTTAACATAAACTGCCAATGAAAAATTCTTCTGAATATTCATTAATCTTAAGTATTCAAATATTTAATAACACATTGTTAAAATCGAAAGTTGCAACTGTGTTGTTTAATGAGCTAACATGAACTAAGACTTGTATTTTTTAACAAAGATTAATAACTTCTGTAGCAAATGTAGCTATTGCTCATTGTGAATGTTAATGCATTAACTAAGATTAACTAACTTATTGTACAGTGGTACCTATTGGTCTTTATAGTTCTTTTGCACTTTAATCTTTGTAAAACTTTTAACTTTTAACTATATATTTTTCTGTTGCTTTATTGTATTTAAATGTTCAGTTATTTTTGTTATAAGAAAAGGGTTATTTAACCTGTTATACTGTATTATGACCACTTTTTTAAAACTAAATTTCATCACTGTGATTATACTGTACACCGTGATAAAAGCATTATCAATTAATCGCAACAGGAAAATTTCATACCAGCATATCCCTAATCACTGCAGATGAACTAAGTTCAGCAAGCCGACGCGTAAACTGCTGCAGATGAAACTAAAATTTAGAAGCAGATGCTCAACACACAATTATCTTCATTAAAGGGGTCATATGATGCGATTTCAATTTTTCCATTCTCTTTGGAGTGTTACAAGCTTTTGGTGCGTGAAGAAGATATGTAAAGTTGCAAAGACTAAAGTCTCAAACCCAAAGAGATATTCTTCATCAAAGTTAAGACTCTGCCACGCCCCCCTAAAACAGCTCATTCAAACACACCCCCATATGTCTGCGTCACTATGTGGAAATATTTCCAATATTTCCGCTCAAATGTTCATGCAAAGAAAGAAGGTGTGGTTTCAGTAACACAGTTAGTGTTGAAGCAGCCATGTCAGGGAGATGCTGTGTGTATATAGGCGAAAGCAAAAGTACTTTATTTGGCCTTCCGAAAGTAGATGCATTTAGGAATCTTTAAGATTACTTACAACAGAACAGCAACACATTTTAGGGACGACCGTTTCGTGAACCTAGTAGAGGAGGTAATTCAGAATTTGCTGTGACAATCTGGCGCTTCTGAATCAGCTACTGTAAGTATGTTTTGGTATAAGTTTAAGTATTTGCTATTGACTGTTCAAATGCAGAGTTTTGCGCATCATGTATGTGTGTGTGTGTGTGAGTGAGAGAGAGAGAGAGAGAGAGACAGACCGGGTCACACAGTGGAGTCAGCTGTCTTAACCATCCGTGGCTTGTGTACTGCAAACACATACAAGCTTCATCACTGTGTCTGTCACGGGACTGATGGTAAAACTAAGGACATTATTAACGGTCTTTACATTTTTTTTGAAAGATGAAACTCGCGATTATGGAAAAGAGGCGTTACATTTCTGATGAGTGCTTGCAGTGTTTGGCCAATCACAATGCACTGGGTCAGTTGGCCAATCAGAGCAGACTGTGCTTGTCAGAAGGAGGGACTTTGTAGAAAACGATGCGTTTGAGAGAGGCGGGGCATAGAGGACCTACAATAATGTACAGTAATCAAAAAATAATGTGTTTTTTGAACATTAAAGCATGTCAACATGTTCTGTTACACCAAATACACAAAATAATGATCTTAAAAAAAGCACCATATGACCCCTTTAAAAGATAATTCTGTGCTGATGCTGCACTCTTTCCTGTTGCAGTCTTTGATTTAAACATTACTCAAGGTCTACACACTAGAGTACAGACCTTGAGTAACTTTGATATAAGAAATAGGTCTTTGCACCTACAAAAGCTGGGAGAGTGCGGTGAGTGTTGAGATTGAAGTCTTTGATCTTGAAATGAGCTGATAATAAATAAAATGCATGAACTTATTTGTTGCTTTCGTTGACATGAATAAATTTAAATATAGCGCGGGAATTGAAGATCGTATTTATTTATATTAGTTTTGCATTGACACATTTATGTGGCCAAATGTAAATGTAAACATTTTAACAAATCAGATAGATATCCGATCTGCGAAAATGCATAAAGTGACAAGGTATAAACAGGCCCTAATTGTGAGTGTGAAGTGGAGGCGGCACGGCAGTGTTTTTCCTAGAGTGGCAGTTGAACTTATGCTGGCCCTGGAGCCGACACTGGAGTTGACTCAGAGGCTGGAGCAGAGTGATGAAAGGTTGAGCGGCTATTTGATGGAGTACCAAGGCTGGGATGGGCTTCTGAGCTGACTTCTGGGCTGGAGCAAAATCTGATAGGGCATTGACAAGAACAGAATGTAAGACTGGAGCAGACATATGGACTGGCAGGGAACTAAGTGACTTATTCAAAAAATGCTGACTTAGAATTGCTGGTCTTGATATCCTGCCTTGCAGACAAACCTGATGGAAAAATCCTCCACCTCACTGATTTCCTCAACTGTAAGGGAAGAGCCACAAATCCACAACACCTAGTCTAAATATTGTCTCTGGGTGAGGGTAGGATTGTCTGGTGGTATCAGTTGTGCTAGGTGATGATCTAATCCAATCCAAAACAAGTGAATGAGAGATTGGTCATTCCAGGTTACCAAATGACAATACTGGATAAATTCCTCAACACACATCTCCATACTGAATCCATTTTGATTGATGGAGCACAGTATATCTTCTACAGATTCTGTCTCAGCAGATCGGCTATCTATACTTGAAGTAAAAATATATCTTGTTAAGTGGTCTGGTCTTCTGTCATGACAGTAGAGGATACACAATGGTAACTTCCAAAGCAGTGGTTTATTGACTGCAGCAGGTGAGTAGTATAATTCACAGAATTGCTAATAACTTAAATAAAAGTCCTTTTCTCATGCAGGTGTTGGCTGGAACAACAGGTAACAATGAAGACAGAAGATTACTTGAAGACAACAATCCACAGGTAAGTATTCAGGTAAGTTCACACAGTTTAGTGCACAATGAGACCAGGCAATGAGGGTATAAGGTGAGTGCCTATATGTGTGTATAGATGAGGTGATGATCAACGGCAGGTGTGATGATGGCTGACTAAGTGCAGGTGGGAACCAAGAGAGATGCTGGGAGATGTAAGTGGTGACTGGACTGTTGACTGGAGATTGGCTATTATTATTTATCAATTCTGTATTTTTATACCAGCTGATTAGTTCAGAGAGGGATGAGACAAATTATGTAGTGAGAAGGAGCCGTTTCATTGATTTACAGAGATGTAGTCGACTTTGTCAGGCAGAACATATTCAACAGATGAATTGAGTGTGCGTGGGATATGTCGTCAAATACTTCCAAGCGTATTTGAAAGCTCTAATTCAGAAGGCTTTCATTCACGTGGTTCGCTGTGCTTCCATTTACCCACACAAAGACCTCATCTCCATGTTCCCATCCATGTAAATGTTCTATTTTAACTGCCTGATCTTAGATAAAAAGCGAGACATTTCCTTTTTTTTCTCCTAATTCTGAGCGATGAGTGTTAGAACAGGCGGCTTCTAAATTTAGCCTTGTATAACATCATGCTCCCAAACCATGTGTGTTTTCTTTTTTTCGCTCACTGATTTACTGGAACTGTAGAGGGAAATGCCATTGAGGGACTTTGTAACCAAGGCAACAAACAATAGCGGTGCAGAATGGTCAGATTAGTGTGTGAGGAGTGAAGGGCTTAATCTTGAGATTTTTTTCTGTATTTTACTTGGGTTTGATCCATGTTGTGAAATGATTGCCATACCTCACCTGCAGTGGAGCTATTTTACAACAAAACATCTTTCTGTAGCTGTAAACACAAAACTGAAATACAAGAATGACACTGCCTTGAACCAACACATTAGGGCTGTTCACACTGGGTTTTCTTTTTTTGTGAACATGCAGAAGATGGAAATCTTTGATTGTTGTGATGCTTCACACTGTTTGAAAGATGTGTTTAAGTGTCCATGGACCATTGTTTTCTACACTGGATTTTCTGACATTACTGAATCTACAGCACCAGAGAAAAAGTACTCTGAGCTTGTAGTCTGAAAAAACAAAAACAAAAAAAAAAAAAATGGTATGTCTTTCAAATTAAGTTGTCCTCTAAAGGAAAAGTAGTCAAACAGATTCACAAACTCACAAGTTATCAGTCTTTATCAGTGTGATGATTCCCAGACTGATTAAACTCAGTGATTAAACTCAGAAACAGTCATAACTCACTGAATTTGACTCACCAAAATGCAGGTCATCATTGTTTTCAACGTTTTCTTAAAGGGGTCATATGATGCAAGTTCAAGTTTCCCTTTCTCTTTGGAGTGTTACAAGCTGTTTGTGCATAGATAAGATCCCTCAAGTTGCAAAGACTAACATCTCAAACCCAAAGAGATATTCTTTATAAAAGTTAAGACTCATCCACGCCTTCCTTAAACACCTCGCTTAAACACACCACCACATGTCTACGTCACTGTGTGGGAAGATTTGCATAACACCGCCCAAATGTTCACACAAAGAAAGAAGGCGTAACTTTGATTCTCGCTGTAGTATTGTTGCTGCCACCGCCACAGCATCCATGTCGTGTAGATGCCGTGTTTCACTGTGAAAGCTAAACTACTTTGTTTGGCTTTCCAAAAGAGAAATCAGTGGTTAGGTTGTATTTACAACACTGTTCCAGAACAGTTCAACTCAAATATTCAGATATGTGCAGCCATTTTATGGAGGAATGTTTCCTGAACCTGGGAAGGCTGTGCACAAAGGCTGTTTCTATAAAGTGGGACAATTCCAACTTTGCAAGGACAGTCTGGGCTTCTGACTCACAGCCTGTAAGTAGGTTTTCATATTTAAAGAATTTGCCACTGACGATTTAAACGCGAGTTTTGAGCAGTGTAGAATAGCGTTTGTTGTTTCTCTGAATACAAATGCAGACATGGTTTTATGTTTACCCTGCACAATACACAACGCAACAAAGAAAGTATAAGTCATTATAATCCGTAATTATGTCCCCACTGGATGCAACAAATGCCTCGTTTGTAATGGGTTTTATTGGTTTTGTCTTGTCGCACCGGGACACAGCATCACAATATGGTGAGGGGCATAACATTTTTGTCATGCGCTTGAGGTATTCGGCCAATCACAATGCACTGGATAGCTGGCCAATTAATGGACACCTCGCTTTTCAGAATGATGAGCTTTGTAAAAATCAACGTGTTTCAGAAAGGTGGGGCATAAAGGAGCAATAGTAATGTACAGTATGTGAAAAAATATGTTTTTTTAACCTTAACCCACATAAACACATTGCATTACACCAAACACACAAAGTAATGTTCTTTTAAGCAACGTCATATGACCTCTTTAAGATTTCTTAAATTTCTAAAGAAATTTTGTGTGAACTTAAGGTTCAATATCAGTCTGACTGGTGGTTCTTATGACAATGTGTAGTTAAAGAAACTCATTTGCAACAGAGTTTTATTTTAATAGAATGTGTCCTGTGTGACTAGCTCTTTAGGCTGTTAATAATGTGTAGTAGATAATTAGGTATGTTGTAACCAAAAGAAAATGTTACTGCTTTGAGGTTGTTTTTTCAAAGCTCGAGAGATTTAATGAAGTTTTATGAAATTTATGTTTCATTTAGCTATCAACATCAAATGATACAGCTGTTGACATGCAACTAAACAGCAATGTTTAAGCTCAAATAAATTTTTTTTGTTTTGTTTTTTTGTCTTTGGTATAATTTGTGTGACACTGTTGAGATCTCTTTTGAGAGACATGAGATTCCTGTGGTCTTTTTTTCTGGTGATAAATGAGAAGGCAAAAGTCTCAATTTGATATCTATTTATTCCTATTCCTGATTTAGAGAAACAACTGCAATATTAAAAGGGTGTCATTTGTGACTTTCTTTCCTCTTGGAAATGTTTGCGATGTGTTCTGGACGGGGTGTTTGGATAAGTGTTGGACAGGTTTGGCAGACTTCTTGCAGTGTGAGTCTAATAAGCTAACCAACCATTTCAAAGGAGGCTTTTTTCAATAGCAACAGCAAAAGCAAAAAATAAATGCTGTCAGATTGCACACAGTGAGCTGCGTCAGATGGAGTGCAGTCAAACAAATGAACACACACACACACACACACACACACAATCTCTGCTGGTATTAGCGTGACACGATTAATGGGGGCGTTAGTCCTCTATTAACCAAGCTGTTTCTCACCTTCATCACTCAGCACTCCTCATCCTCCCACTTTGCTGACCTCTGTCATCCATTCAGTGACTCATCTCTCTCTCTCTCTCTCTCTGCAGAGCTGTTCTCTCCAATCACACTATGTACTGACATAAAAACACTGACTAGTCACTGTACAGTTCAGACCAACACTACAGCAATGCACCTCCATTTATATTTAGGCCGCGGGAAAGAAAAAAGCTCTTACATGCAATTGACTGGGAGAGATAATCGAGCGAGGAGGGCTCTTTCACCCATGTGGGTGTGAGGATGCTGGAATTCATCCTTTGTAAAGCCTGGTGGGGCTGTTTTGAGCAGTGAAACGGCTTTCAGCTCTATTAACATATGCGGCAGAGGGCATTTTTGTTGGCTCACAATGCTGGTCTGAAAGCTTAGAAGAGCAGCAGTTGTTCTTTCGTCTTTCACTCTGGCTATGACTGCCTTAAACTGTCTTGCTATTAAATACGGCACCTTATAATGCAATAAAGTGGACAGAAGCTTCAGTGCATGCGCATTTTCACATTACACAATGTCTTAGTTAGGGGAAAAGCATACAAAATGTAATGTATGTGAATCCAATTCATGAGTTTTTGTCCTAACTAGACACAAGGAGTGGCAGGACATTTTGCAGATTGCTTTTGATTTCTTTGGCATTTTCCTGGGTAGCAGTGAAATCTCATTGCGTCATGTCGTGCATCAGTTTAAATTCAGTTTAAACTGAGAAATTGCTTGCCATTGGAAACTCTGGGTCAGGACACAGTGTGTGTATCTATCTATCTATCTATATATATATATATATATATATATATATATATATATATATATATATATATGTGTGTGTGTGTGTGTGTGTGTGTGTGTGTGTGTGTGTGTGTGTGTGTATATATATATATATATATATATATACAGAGTGCAAGTTCAACTATTTGTAACTGTTTTTTAATAATGTTACATATGTTTTTTCACCACTTTACATTACATTTGCATCTTCACTGCTGTTCTGGACATTTTATAATAAATATTGTAACCCATTCTTTTATGTTATATAAATATAAGTTAATTGTATGACTTTGATTTTGCAGAATAGCAGTATTTGTTTATGGTAATAAAAATTACAGTTTCATTTTCATGTGTTGCTTAATTTGTTTCCTCTGAAGGCTTGATTGAATAGGTGTGAGTGAGAGAGAGAGAGAGAGAGAGAGAGAGAGAGAGAGAGAGAGAGAGAGAGAGAGAGAGAGGAAGGCCCTGCTGTTCTCGGGTAAGAGCTGGCAGTCACCCTTATGTGCGTCCAGGACAGATTTTTGCAGACAGGATGTGTGAGACATGCTTCAGTTCCCAGAGCACTTTGTATGTACGCGTGAGTGTGCATCCATTTAAACACACCAAATCAGAGCAGTACACTTCTTTTGTTTGTGTGTCAGGGTTATCATTGTTATATAAATAAAATTTAAACTATAAAAAAAAAAAAACATTTTCATTACTTGAAATAAATTGAACATGAACTGAAATCACATACAAGATTTAAAACAGTAACACTTTAGAACTGAGAACACATTCACTTTTAACTAGGGCTGTGCGATATTGAATCTAAATGCGATATGCAATACCTTGTTAAATAATGCAATGTTTGATATGCGATACGATATTGACTTAAGTATGTAAAATCAATTAAGATTATATTTTTAAATATTTAAAAATTTAAATTATATAACCAGTTGTTTCACATTCTTTTTTGGAAAAGAAAGCAGCACTACAGCTTCTGAAAGTGACAAGAAGTGTTTTAGCAATGACATAAAAAGTAATGTCACAAATCTGAAAATGCAATTTTAACATCAATGTGAACAAACAATTAAAAACAAATGCCACTTATTTTGTGTAAATGTAACATTGCTTTCTGTTTATTATTTAAAGTACACTTTAAGTAGGCCTACTTCTTCATATACCACATCAAAAACTATAGCCTAAGAAAGTTCAAACATGATTAAAGTCAAGAGAACATTCAGTTAAAAAAATAAAATAAATAATAATAATAATAATAAAGAAAAGAAAAATGAACAAATACACAAATTAGGAGCATTGATAAAATAAACAGTAGGTACAGAAATGTAATAATTAAGTATAAAATAACACTGCATAATATTTGCTGTATAAATTAAATTTATATTATTCTTTGTTAAAGCTGTGTTTTGTTGTTTGATTAACATTAGTAACATGTTCAGCAGCAGATATTTATAGGCTGTTGTCCCTTTAAGACCGACTGCACAGATACAGTATAATGATACACATCCGATTTCTTTCTCAGCTGTTCATACATTTAAAACATAACTGATTGTCGAGATGGTTATTTTGACAATTCTGTGTGTATGTGTCTGTTCAAACATATGAAGATGTGAAAGACGAACCAACTCTGTGTTCGTGGGGTCGGAAAAGTGTCTCTGTGTGCATGCGCTTTGCACATGTGCGGCGGCTGTGAGCACAGAAAATGGAAGAGATCACACGCTGTCCGAGATGCGGCTTGTCCTCAGGTGTGAGTCAGACAGCAAGACGAGATGGCAAAGAGTTGTTTTCTGCAACTTATTGCACTTAATAACTCTTTTTTTAACATCACGCAATTTTCTGCTAAATGCGTCCACCTAAAACTTTGACCTTTTGCAATGTTTTGATTTAAGTAGCCTATTATTAAAATGATTCAGATATCGCATGCCGTTGCGATATGCATATTGCGATATTTATATTTCGATAATTTCAATATATCTTGCAGCCCTACTTTTAACTAAACGTTTTCCCTCAATAAACTCCCAATTTGCTGCTTATTCATAGTAAGTAATGTAGTCATTGTAGTAGATATGTTTAGGTATGGGTTAGAAAACTGGAAATAAAATTTAAAAAAAAAAACTTATTTGAAATATCATTAACATTAACTGAAATTATATAATATATAAAAATTTTAACTTGCCAATATAAATTACTAAAATAACTATAACTAATTAATCTACTAGACTTATAAAAATTACAACACAAAAAAATGAAAATGAAAACTATAAAAATAAAAAAGTTATGTTTGTGCAATCTGTTGCACATTTTAACATATTTGACTATACCGACACACATATTCATCTATAGTTATTTCTGCTACCACAAAAGTTCTCATCTGTACATCAAAGCAATTTTATTGTCTATTTGCTTATGTTAACATCACTTTAAGCTCTGTTATATCTGGAGGTGAAAAAGATTTTAGCAACAGCATGTCTAGATGGCAGCGAAGACTAACAAAATTATTGGCTTGCCAGTACAAAGTGATAACACCACGGAAATAATCAGACCACGAGAATACATTAAGGCCCAAGTAACTCTTGCAAATTTCAGTCTTTGGCTCTCTTTCCGAGTCATAATGTGTTTGTGGGTTGCTTCCAATCTAATTACAGCGTGTTCCAGCACTCTGTGATGTTCAAAGATGAACACTCAGAGGCATGGACAGAGCGAGACTCAAGTCCAAAGCTGATGGATGCAGAAATTAGTCATATTAAGACACTAAATAGCTTGAGAAGGGAACTCAGAAGATGAACATATAAACCAATAAAACATGTTTTGTACTGAAAGTCATTCTATAGCCTCATAGGGTTCAAAATGACATCTGTTGCGAGCATGCGGTTATGTCTATAAAATAAACATGCTAATATGCCTCAGTTGGCAGTATTTGTTGCAATTTCTGCATGCCTGTCTGCAGCGGGTAACTTGGAGATATTTGCAGATTATTTAATAATCTAATTTTCCATACTATGCCATATGTAGATGATTTGTATTGTCCATTGCTCAGTATTCTCTGTTTTATTGGCAAATAATATTTTTGCTATTTTTTGCCCCGTAGTCTCTCCTCGCCTTTTTTCTCAGCAAAGCTCACATAATTTTTTCCTCCATTATGTAAGTCACAGTGTTTCTGACAAATTTAGCTTGAAATGACATCTTGCTTTGTAAATCAAAGACATTTTCTCAAATTATTTGGTGATTTTTGGAGTCTTATTTTTTAGATGAGTGTAAGAGACATTACGTTTATAACCTTAATTTTCTGTTCATAAGACCAAGTGTCACATAATGCGTTGCCTCAGAGATTAGTATTCTATATATTTATGAACAACAATATTTTTTTCTACACCTAAAAAGCTTGAATGAATCCTTTTATGCTTGCCAGGCATAATTTGCCTTAGACTGGAACTTTCTCTTTTTCAAAAATTTAATTTACTGCATTTTATTAGATTACTTAATTCATTTACTTTGCTGTTTTAGAAGTAAACTTTTTATATAATATATTTTTGCTATCTAGCAAAGATTAACTTTTTTTCTTTTAAAACTGGTTTGCTCTGAGACAAAATGTGTTTTTAAACAAAATGAAATATACATTACAGTTCTTGATTATGTCAGCAAATTTTGCAGTCTTCAAAGTGCTCAGACAATGTTTTGTAGAAGTTAGGCCTAGAGATATAAATATTAAATACTGTGGGGCCATTTTTGTCTGTTCAAGCTTAAAATCTGTCAGTTAAACTGCTTACTAATGAGTTCTACTTTGCAAAACTAACATATCTTGTTTCCTGTTTGATTAAACATCAAAGACCCATGCAGCATCTACCAAGCACAAGAAATCTGTGAGCAGATCCTGTAAAGTAATATTTCCATTTAGAATTCTTAGTCCTGGAACACGCTCTGCATTAAGATGGTGATAGCTTTCCCTTGTGACTGGACTCCAAAGACCTAAACAGCATCGGCCATGCACAGCAATTGCATTATGACTGTCTTCATCGATACATAATACTGATGCTAAGTAAGTCTTAATGAGCATTTCATCTCAACCCACTGCACTCTTCTGAGAAGAGATGGATTTCCACAACATGAAGAGAAATAGGAATGAAAGCTACAAGGCAGCGCTTTCAAGATTAAAATAGGGGAAAATAGCAGATGGCTCCTTCATCTCTTTTTGAAAGTAAAAGTCAACAAACTGTTAATTAAGAGCACTGTCAGTTATTATATGAGCTGACTTTTATGAGTGGAGGGCTGTAAATGTGGCATGGATTGCAAAATCTTACTCTGCAAATTTTCTAATTTGTAAACCAAAAAGTGCATCCCATTATACCGTAATGGCAATACCTCAATCATCAAAGCAGTAAAACCTCAACTAGTGCAGCAACTTTATGCTGTGGCATAGAGATCGACCAATATGGGTTTTTCTATAGCCGATGCCGATGTTTAGAGGTCAGGGTCAGCCGATGGCCGATATGTGCTGCCGATTTTTAGGGCCGATATCTTGAAGTTTTCCCCTTCATTTGTATGCTAAAATGTCACACTAATAATAAGTGGATGCACAACATTTCTAAACTTATCATCATTTATTGAGCACTGACCAAAGTTAAGTGCTCAAGTTAACCAAACAAATCAATAAACTGTATATATATATATATATATATTAATAAAAGTTAATCATTTACATAAAAGTTTTAGAGCATTTATCAAGCAGAACTTTTCAAGTTTGTTGGAACTTAAATATACATTTAAATAAAATAAATACAATTTTAGAAATAAAAATCAATTAAACTGAAAAATATGAAAAAATAAATATATAAAAAATAAATAATAGTAGTGCTGCAAACACATTAGCAACCAGCAACATTTGTGTTTGGTATAAATGACACAGAACATCTAAAGTGCATTCTAATTTCAAACTTACATCGCAGTCTGTTCATTATTAAAATAAAGTACAGTCAACCAAACATATAAAAGGTTACACTGGTAAGTTTAAATAGACCGTAGTATACCGGTCCACTCTGCTGTTATGCCAAGGACATTTTTGCTCATGTGAAGAGGATGATCTTTTCCGTCTAGTTTACATTAAAAAAAATATTTATATATATTATAGTTTAACATTCAGATTTATTGCAAATATGGAAACATTTGTATATGTGAAGAACGAGACGTGAGCAATAACTTCCAAATACATCTAGCCAAACCCGCGCTCGCTCATCCTCGTCTGCACGCATGCATGCACTATCACGATCTAATGCACTGTAAATGCCGGATTTTTTTAAAACAAATAGGCCTACCGGAATGCAAAAATTCAAAATCGAACATTTTGCAGAACAGGATCAAATAAAGTACTGGTCATAATACTCGCATAAAATATTTAATGTGAAAAAAGTGGTTCACTGACTGCGCAGCACAGCCACATGCGCCACAGTTACGTTTGGGATTTTATTTTTAATACTATAGTGTCATTTGAAAACATTGCAATTGCGTTTTAAAATACAACAACGAGCACCACGAAACCATTTATAGAGGCGCATTCAGCGGTCTCCTTGACGGGAAACAGTCAACTAAGTAAAATGATCTCAAACGTACGGCGCGCTCTCTTCATTTTATCAAATGATCATAATCACATCTATTCATTTTACATTCCTGCTACTAGCATTTTATTCAGACTAAAACCCCTTTAATTCAGGTGAGAAAGTTTTTTTTTCTGAGTGGCTTTTGCACATAATAATAATACTGCTGCAGACGCATTTTGCAGCATTAAGGTTATTAATTGATCGTTAATTTAAATGACGATCGATCGTGGAAATGATCAAATATTGACATCCCTAAATGCAAATGAGTTGGATAGAAACCTGGCTATCGTCTGCATCAAACCATGCTTCCGAACAAATGTCATTCACCGTTCTGGACTGCTCCAGGACAACTGTCTCTCCGAGCACGGTGCTGTCTGTGAGCGGGGCGGAGTAACGTTAGCCCCCAATCACGCTGCAGTGTTTGTGAGAGCTGCCACCTTCTCCACCCCATTTACAAAGTGAAATTCTCTGACTACCTTTATCTCCCAGGACTGTTGTTGAATCTTCCAAAAGTTTTGGCTTGGGGTCCTTCACATGCGGCAGCAGCACTTTCCACCACACCAATAACACGGGGCTGCCCGCCGACGTGCCTGAATTTAAATCGGTGCTACTAAACACGGATATCGGCCGATGCCGATATATTAAAAAATGACAAATATATATCGGTCGACCTCTACTGTGCCATATTTTCACCAATGCTGTCAAAAGTCTGAATTTCTTGTCATAAAAATACCCTTTACCAGTAAATCACTTCAATACATAGTGTCTTTTCATTGACAGGAAGTTATTGCGAAGATCTCATAATAGCAAGCGGGCACCATCCATTATATTTTATTAGCCATCCATGACTCTAAATGGGAAATAATACATATGAGTAGATGCAACTAATATAAACAGTTTCTTCTTCACACAATAGTCTATTTGCTCCCACAGTCCTTTAGTACACTCTCCATTGTGCAGTCTATCAAACTGATGCCTTCAAGCTGTGAAAAAGGACTATTACTCCCCAGGCACTGTGGATTTGCCTTTTTGTGTGGTTTGAAACTTTATCTATCTCGTTTTGTAGTGCAGAATGCATTAGTGTTAAAACAGTGATTGCTGGGAGTTGTTTTTTGTCACCTCTATGGCGTCAACATCTGTTAGCACCATGAAGAGCTGACATTGAAGAGGAGCCTTTTAGCTCAAATATTGCTCCCTGGGTCTTACTGTCTTTTTATTTCCAGAGGAGTAAAACAAATCAGGGTTTATTGTACTAAAAAGATGATGACTACACATGTGGATAATATAAGAACAGATGAGTCTAATATAGTCAATGTAAGGTAAAGGCATTATGTATTCCAACCTGGAGCAATAAATAAACTCTGCAGAGGTGCCTTTGCTGAGAGCATATAAGATAACAAGCAATATTGCTTTCATTCACTATGTAGTCTTTGGACACTTGTTGTAAGAACATTTCTTAATGAAAATGATATTTCTGTAATGATCCGTTTCAGTCAAAAAGGCCCTTGATGCTTGATAGGCTGAGAAGTATTCTTGTTGCATATTGAGCGGGGCAAATGAGAGTGCAGTTACCCCTGAATAATGTAGAATATCCATTGATTAGTCATTTTATTGATTTCCTTTTATAATGGCACAAATGGGGACTTTAATTCCAAGTGGAAACTCAGCAGGAAATGAACACAATTAATCGTATTATACGCTATTAAACTAAACATCTTAGCTGGTTACAGAAGTGGAGTGAATAGAATGGCACAGAATGTGAGAAGATATTCCAGAACAGAATAAAACTGAAGTGAACTTCTGTGCATTTGTTCATGTAGTTGTAATGCAGATGGCACAGTCTTTGCCAGCTGACACTAAGACACGTCTGCTATATTTAGAATGTGAGAGACAGACTGTACAACTACAATATAGGGGACGGCAATGGGGGAAAGAAGCACTGTGTACTGTAGTGCTCCCAACAGGCCTGCATGCACCTGTCATAAATAAACATATTTTTAGGAGCATGGCAGGACAGCTGCATGCAGGACATGATCTAGAAAATGAGTACTTCTTTAGTGCATTAGGTAATTCTAGCAATAATATACATTCTAAGGGTTTATCGTGAAAATGATACATTCTAGTGATCAGATGAATTCGAAAACACACTCACACTCCATCCAGTTGCATGCCAAGCCCACTAGAATTTGTAGCCTGTAATTTGTCTCTTCTCTCCTGACTACTGCAGTCAGCATTCCGAACGGACCTTCAATTACAGTGCGGCCTGCATTCATACTGACTTTCATTATTATTATCTGCCGTGTGAGCTTAAAATATTTCTCGTAAAGTCAATTTTATGCAAGCCAATTAAAACGTGTGTAGCTGAAGCAGCATACGAGGCGTAGACATCTAATGAGATTAGAGAGTGCACATGGTTGTTTGGGGGGGATTGGGGAGGGGTGCGTGCTCATAAACTCTTCGTTCTGTAATAAAGAGACATATTTATGGCAGCGATTTTGGAAAGTGTCCTCTAGAGTCACTGAAAATGTGCACACGTCACTCCTCGCTGTCTTGAAGATTCATTTGGCCATCCTGCAGTGGAATTGCCATCGATGTTATGCGTAGAAAAAGATTTGAGTAAATGCATAACTCTGTCAAATGAGAGTGTAAAGTCTGACAGAAGTTGATGATGCATCGATGCACGTAAAAATGATCCCTTGCTAGTTTCATTGCTGTTCAGTGTATTTATTATTTCAGTGGTGGTGAGAGAGCAGTCTGCTGTTGTCATGGAAATACTGGAAAGTGTGTTAGGATTTTGGGCTTGTCATCACCCTGTTTATGCTTGTTGCCAGATCTTCTGGTAAGCATAAATGAATCTGTCTGATGTTGTTTCAGAATATACATGCAGTGTGTTTAAAATTCTAAATCAGTCACATGGTCACTTCACACACAATTTGTGCTGCTTTAGACCTTCACAACTCTTTCTTAGTTGTGAATAAAAAAAGATTGTGAACTGCTTGTAATTATCAGGATGTCTTACATACAGTAATAATAAAAATAATCATGGAATCATGATTAGGAATGATTTTCACAACCTCAGTTTATCAGAGAGTAAAGTAGTCTGTGCCACATGATCCTTATGTAATTCCATACTGATTTACTGCTCAAACAATGTTAAAAACAAGTATTATGCTCAATATTTTTGTGAAAACTGTGATTGAAAAATGAAAGTATTAATATTGTATTAATTTCTTTGGGAAAAAAAAGAAAAAAAGTAGTGTTTATTAGCAGTAGGGATTTTTAGGCTGCACAGAGGAGCTCTGCATGCTGATTTTAATATGGATATGCATGTACAGTATATGCATTTACACAATTCCCTGTACTCTCAGCCATATGTACTGGAGCTGCATTTATAATTGGTTTTTATCATTTATAATGTACCTCAGCTGCCCTGTAGTAAGTCTGCATCAATAACTCTCGCTGGTACAGCTGCTGTGACTTCAAAAAAGAAAGCACTGAGCTTCAATCAGAGGTTGCTGCAATCTGCTGTCCCCATGCATTACAGCATACAGTGGAACAGTCTCTAACCCTGAATGTTATAATTGGAGAAAGTCCTGTCAGAGCTTAGAGCTTTTAGATCTTAGGACACCTTATGTTCTTTAGCAAGTCAAAGGAGAAAACCCAATTTAGTGAACAAATTGGTGTATTGAGGACTCTCTATGTAGCGATGACAGTGATGATTAGATTCTTTCTGTAGTCGACTCACAATAAAAGTAGGGCAAAACTGCTGCTGCTATACCATAGCATTCTATGGTCTTCTCAATCATCCACAGAACAAGATTAATGCAGAAAGAAAGTTTTTTCTTTGTCTGATAAAAAGCTGCAACGGCAGAGTGTAAAACCCTGCCAACCACAAAGGTGTTGTATATGCTCTATGAGGAATGAATTGCATTTTTCATTCTTAACCAAAATGATCAATAATAATGGAGTAAACCACTGCAAAACAGACTGCCAGAGGACAGAGAAAGACAGAGAGAAGAAGAAAAAGCCATGTGGAGGACAAGAATAACAATGAGGAATCGGAGGAGCCTTGGTTCAACAAGTCACAGGGAATAACTCAGAGGAGCAGGCGTTCTGGAGCTGGAAAGAACTGTCAGAGAGTGGCGCTAGACAGAAATAATTGATAGAGCATTCATCTTTTTCACACTGCTCATTATCTTGTGTTGTTTCTCCATTGGTCCAACAACGCGATGAGGCTTGGAGCATTTTGTAGAAGCAGCGACTCTATTTGTGCCTGGCCTCATAAAAACACTCCAAACAGCCCAAGCAGGATAAAGTGAAGCCCAAATGACTGTGGATGGACAGCAGATGCTTCTTTATCAGTCCTCACATTTTTAGTCACATTTGAAAGTAAGAAAAGCGCCAGGGGGAGCTTTCTAGAGATGAGATCTGAGAGTCACGTTGACTGAAGACTAAAACAGAGGACAACTAAGCTGGATAAAGTCTTCAGCGACATGTCTGTTGTCTTCAAGGGCCATCTAGAGGCCTGGCACAAACACTATGCATTCTTCAGTTAATCCCACCCAGTCTAAACAGGCCATATTTGCACCCAAGAAATTATTTATTTTATTTATTTATAGTATGTTGTCTATTAATGTCAAATACTTTCATTTAATCAGAGCAGTTGTGGCTGTGACCTTAAAAACAAACTATTTTAGCTTATTACAATGCATTTTAAGATAGATTAGAAATCTGTAGAAAATGTGAGTGGAGCAAAAGCACTCCATTATGTGAGGGTGGTTGCCAGATTTTTTTTTCTGGCCCCAAAAAAGCCTACTCTCAAATCTCTATGCCAGGGATTCCCAAATGTTTTTTCAGCCAAAACATTAGACGTAAAATGTTTACTTGAAGTACCCCCTGAGATTTTAAGTTATTATTTCAATAATTTAACAACACATTTGGATGTTCATGGTTCTCTGATGTTGGTTAATGATCACATGACATTTAAAGTATACATGGCAAGTAAACAGATAAAATATATGATTTTTTTTTCTGCAAAGTAAAATACTGCAAGTATTGAGGGTTTTTATTTTATTATTAATTTAACTCTAAATCTAAATATAACGATATAACTACTAATGTAAATTATAACTATCATGTAAAATATAAATAATATTTGATGAATTTTATACCTAATAATTATTTTACTTACACAGCGATTTCAAGTTACAGTACTAATATTTATGTCTTTGATTCTTCACTTTAAAACATACAAGTAATCAAGCTCCAATTATGGCAGTATACTGGTGAAATGCTGGAAACTTCTATCCACAGATCCACAGAAATGTTGGAAATAATGTGAATGTGTAGATAAAGATTTTTATCATCCATAAGCGTAAAGCATAGTCTGATTGCTTTACAAAATAATAGCACAACAGTTTTTATCTGCATGACTTTAGATATTATTCATATCTGTAATGTGTGCATAATAAATTAAACCAAATAAATTTGAATACTTAGTGTTTTACACAGATCCTCAGTTCTAATTATAAGTGATCTGCTTATAATTGGCCAGTTGCTGTGTGAGATTATACAGCTCTCTGTTGTTACATTACATCATTGTGATCACTATTTTATGCTATTTTAAGCTTAAATCATATCACTGTTTTGCGGTTTGTGGTGTTGAGAGTATTTTCAAATTAAGTGTTTTTTTAACTATTTGATATTAACAGAACATTCTAAAACACTTTTTTTTTTTGAGACAATGAACTTATATCTGGCAGCTACAGGTCACTAAAGTGTCAGCAGAGGCATTAAACTCACAGCTAGGAAAGAAAACAGGAATATTATGCAATATATCAGATGTTAGTAGATTACAAGAAACATTTTAAAGATCTAGGGGATTTTTGCCCAAATTCCCAGTTAATTTCGACCCAGCACAGTGAGCACTATGATGTCAAAGCGTCTCTGGATCAGATGTCTAAACCCACCTGCTGTAAGCCAATCTGTGGGCCATCAGAAGCTCAGTGATGTCAGTCTCTGCCTATCTGTGGCCTAAACTGATGTCATGTATTTACAAACTATAGGCAGATGGGACTGATGGAGGGAGGCACAGATTTTGCCAGCTCTGAAAAACTGGAGAAGATGGTGTAATTATGAGAGTGAAGTTTCAGCTGGTCGGGTAGCACAATAGGATACGTGAGATGCTCAGTTATTAGCTGCAAACCACACTTCCTGAGAGACGTAGATGCTGATGTCTGAATAATGAATACTATTGTCTTTTCTTTCTGTCTGTTGTCATTTTGTCAAGTCTCCCGACTCACTGTCTCCCTGATGTGCGTAGCAAGACTATCTCTCTTATTTCTCTCTCTCCTCCCTTCTCTTATTCCCTACATGAGATTATTATCGCTCTCTTTCTCCTAGTATCTATTTTTTTGTGTGTGAGTGTGTGTTTCTCTACGGTCTGCAGAAAGGTTGAAACAGAGTCTAATGTACCAGCCACTGAGTTTAATTAGCATTCACAGTGCCCTTGGGAAAGCAAAGGAACATTCATTTCTTTTTTTCTTAGAAGTTTCCTATTTCGAATTAAGTTCTGGATCGCCTGATTTCTTTCAAGAGGCAGTAATGAGGAGCTAGAGATGATGTTGCAGAATGCAGTTCTACCCCACTGTATTCTCCTCCTGATCACTCTCTCTGTCGCTCATGCAGTCCATTTGTCTTACTTCCTCTTGCTCTCTTCACATCTCCAAAAACCTCATGAGTTTTCAGCCAATTAAGTTCTTTGCTTGTTGCACAGAGGAACGCTTCATGAGAAGAGAGGAATGCTCTGTGGATCCTGATGCATTTGAAGAAGAACTGGTCTTGCAATTATACAAACTGTGTTATGAATTACTTTACTGTAATTGCATCATTGGAGAGATGAAACCAAGGCAGCAATTTGAATACAAATTGTTTTTTGTTTTGGATACATCACCTTTTAAATGTGCAATATAGCATTTATTATATACCGTTTTACATCACTTTTTATACATTAGCATTGAGTAGACCTGCAAGATGCTTTAAAGAAATATGAAAACTCTTAAACCCAGGAGGATTAGCTTGAGGGTATAAAGATAAATGAGAAAAACTACTCCATAAATTAGTCATCTAAACGTGCAGTATTTATTTTCATTGACCATAAACACTGAAGTTGGAACTTCAACCTTAAGTACAGGAAAATCTACATTACCCTCCACTAATATTGGCACTCTTGGTAAAAAAAAAAAAAAAAAAAAAAAAAAAAAATGAGCAAACGGGGCTGTGAAAATAAATCTGCATTATTTATTTTTGATATTTCATTCAAAAAATTCACAAAATTCTAACCTTTCATTGAAGTAAAACTGAAAGTTGGGGGGGAATTCACATTATGAAATACATGTTTTCTCCAATGCATGTTGGCCACAATTATTGGCACCCTAGATGTTTTTACAAGTAAAATATCTCTGAAGTATATTCCCATTTATATTCCCATTTTTTAGCACACCAGGGTGACCAGGGGTATTAAATTGTCCAGCCATGACTTCCTGTTCCACAGGATTATAAATATGAGGAACACAAAGGCAAAATTCGCTTATTTGTCCATCACAAAGACTAAAACCAAAGAATATAGATCTGATGTGCAGAACCAGAGCTTCACAAAATAGAAATTGGCTGTAAGAAAAGAGCTAAAGCATTGAAAATCCTCATTTCCACCATCAGGGCAATAATTAAGAAGTTCCAGTCAACTAAAGATGTTGCTAATCTTCCTGGAAAAGGACGTGTGTCTCTATCATCTTAATGCACAGTGAGGAGGAGAGTTTGAGCAGCCAAAGACTATTCAAGGATCACAGCTGGAGAATTGCAGAGATTAGTCGAGTCTTGGGGTCAGAAAGCGTGTTGTTCAGAAGTGTTTCAAGAGAAATTCTTGTTGCTCATCCAAAAACAAACTCCAGCATATTCAGTTGTCAGACACGACTGGATCTTCAAATGGGACTGGTTTCTATGGTCAGATGGACTATAAAAAGAGCTTTTTGGCAGCAAACCTACCAGATGGGTTAGGTGCAAACAACTACAAAAACTATAATGTTTTTTTTTTTTTTTTTTTTTTTTTTTTTTTAATGTTGTGGCCCTGTTTTTCTGCCAGAGGTCCTGGACATCTTGTTCAGATACATGGCATCATGGATTTTAGCAAATACAAGCAGATAAAAAATCTAAACCTGACTGGCTCTGTTAGAAATCTTATAAAGGGCTGCGGTTGGATCTTCTATCAGGACAGTGTTCCAAAACAAACATCAAAATCAACACAAAAATGGGTCACTAAGTACAAAATGAAGTTTTTGCCATGGTCGCCCCAGTTTCCTGAACTGAACCCTATAAAAATATGAGTGGGGGGAATTGAAGAGGAGAAGCACCAACAAGAATCTGGAGAGATTCTGTATGTGATTCTCTTATCAGGTGTTCTCCAAACGCATCAAGGATTGTAAGAGAAAACTCAGTGCTGTTATCTTGGGGAAAGGACATTGCAATAATTGTGGATTATTGTGACGTTTTATCAGCTGTTTGGACTCTCACTTTGACGGTGCCCATTCACTACAGAGGATCCATCTCTGAGCAAGTGATGTAATGCTACATTTCTCAAAATCTTTTGCAATTAAGAAACAAAACTCATCTGCATCTTGGATGTCCTAAAGGGAGAGTTAATGTTAAGTACATTTTAAATTCAGATTATTGATTACCTTATCTGCGTTGTGCCATAGACCTGGAGGCCAGATTCCTAGATGATAATGCTTTATATACGTTCTGTGCTTATGCCAAATGGCCCATTATGCTGTGTTAGTAATATCAATGCATATGGATGCAGAGAGAGTGTGCTATGAATGCACAGCTTTACAAGGGGAATTTTACATTGCCAAACTGGAAAATTTCTAACAGTCAGCAAATAAAATAAAGTGAATCTACATATGATCAATATTAACATGTTAACAATTATTAATGCATTTATGCAATTGTCTTGAATTATTTATGCTATATTATATTGCATTGAATTTATTGTGCCATTTATACATTTCTTTTGTTTGGAAATTATGATGAAAGGCACTTTTTATGGATCATTGACACAAATGGCTGAACCCAGTTATTATTTAAATAGCTTTCATCATATAACAGCAATTTCATCAGAATTTCTCCTTTTGAGTTCCATGCATGATGGTAATTTGTACAGGTTTGGAACTGCATGAAAGAGTGAAGGATGACAGTTTTTTTTTTTTTTGGGGGGGGGTAAACTATGCCTTTAAGGAGCTCAAAGCAATTTACACAGCAAACAGAAGTGTAATTAATCACAGAGCAGAAAGCTTCATCACTTACATAACAAATTTCTTTCCATTATATGTAGGTTTACAAAAATGAACAAAGAGGGAAGGAACAAGATAAAGAGGAGCACAGCGAGAGAGGAGAAATGAGGAACAAGCAAAATGACAGAGGGAGAGAAATTAAGGGCACGATCTGTGCGTTTTAGAAACCAGGATGTACAGTAAATCAGAGTGTGTCCCTGTTCTGCTTGTCCATGTGCTCATTATGTCTTTTTTCCTTTTTTTGTGCTACGGTATATACTCTGTAGACCCTGTAGTGCTCACACATTACCGTAGTCTTATGATGAAATTAATTAAGTCAGCTGTACAAGTCGTTTCTTAGTGTGGGGCAATGTGTATTCTAGCCTAGTCTCAAATTGCACACCCACGACTACCCATAATCCATTCACTGACCATCTGATATATTACTGCATATTGTACACAAATCTAGCAAGAGCTGGCTAGAATTGCCTGGTTAAATCTCATTGGCTGGCATTACGCAACTTCCAAGAGTATGAGCACACAGGTTCTTGTTCTGTCCAGAAACATAGTCATAATTGATCCAAACAGCTGCTGACTACCATCACAATGAAATCCATTCACCGTTTTAGCTTAAGCCAGTGTTAATCTAATGAAATCAAGGGACATTTCTAGTCAGCAAATGTCCTAAATTGATTTATTCCTGATTTCATCTGCACATACACTAGTTTTTTGATAAAAAAAAAAAAAAGAAATATCTTCCAATTAAACTGCCTATAAACTTTCAGCAAAAAAAAAAAAAAAAAAAAGTGAGAGTCTGGTGTCTAATTTAATTTACCCTGCCTGGAAGAAGGAAAGCACAGTGATTTAGGCTGTAAGTGTTGTAAAAAGTGCACAAAGGCTTTTAATTTGTCTTTATCACCCCATTTCCTTTGCCCATAATCATTCATCTGCTCCTTTTTCCTGTCTGATTCACAGCAGCAGTGTTTTCAGGTAGGATAATATTTTTTTTCTCTCTTAACAGCTAACCCTAACAGTTAACTAAAAAAAGTAATCTGAAATACAATACAATGAATGTATATATATATATATATATATATATATATATATATATATATATATACACACACACACATACATTACTTTTCAGCTAGTTGCCTTCTCAACATTTTTCATTTAATTTACTTTGATTTGATAAACTAAATAACTAGAACTGAAATAAAGATAATAAAAACTTTTTACATGACGTTTAAATGACCAACCCCCCCAAAAAAAAAAACAACTAAGAACTGACTAAAACTTTAAAATTAAGATACAAAAATAAAAAATTAAGTATTCTAGAAAGCACCCAGAACACAGTAAAAAAAAAAATTAAATTAAATAATTACATAAAAAAAATCCACTCAACAACTCAAATTTTTCTAGTGACATGTTACAGCTAAATATTTTAGTTGGCATAGTTGAATTTCTGTGAATTGAATTTTATCAATTGTGGCAACAGTTTGTAAACATTGGCTCAATCAGAAATAACATGTTAAGCCACTAGAAAAATTTCGTTTACCATGTTGTTGGTACAATTACATGTTTTAAATTTCCCATTATTTCTCACTGTCTGAAAAAAGAAAGAAAATTAAAAAATTAAAAACAGAAATACGTTAAACATTGACTATACATTGACAAACAGTATTATGCTTTATTGTTTATTTCATGTTATGTAAATATATCCAGCTTTAAACTGCTTAAAGTTTCTGACACAAAAAAAAAGAAAAAGAAAAAAATGGATGAATAATGAATGAATAAGCCTCAAAAGAAGCAGACACTACCTGTGGTCTAAGCAACACTGTATTCAGTGGTTACATTGTGCATATATTGCATCAAATTCATATTTCAGAAATCAGTCTAACAGTGTTTTACACATATATGACATGAGCAAAATAAGCCTATAGGCTAAAAGCAAATAATTATAGGGTAACTGGGAAAACAAGATCATGAAACCAATGAATGCTTGAACTCACAATTCTGCATAATGCCACATAACTTTATAACGTGTCCTAACACAAAACCTTTAAATACTTTCAGTGCTTAACACTAGTGGATCACATTACAGTTTTTGATCCACGGATTGGATAATTTTTCGGATCAGCAAGAAAAGAAAAATATTTTAATTTAACTTGCTTTCCATTTATTACTTAAAGCGAAGTACTTCTTTGATACCATAGCAAATACTACTAGATTAACTAAGAAAGTTTAAACATGATTAAAGAGACAAGAGAACAGACAATAAAAATAAGAACAAATACACACATTACAAGCATAGATAGATACAACAGAATGTGTTACAAATAAAATAAGGTTGGTAGTATTCAAATGTAATAATTAGGGAAAATAACACTGCAGAGTGTTTACTGTATAAGTTAAATATAGATTTTTATTTGTTTGATGATCATTAATGATAGCAGCAGTATTTATAGGCCGCTGTCCCTTTAAAGGGATACTCCACCCCAAAATTAAAATTTTGTCATTAATCACTTACACCCATGACGTTCCAAACCGTAAAAGCTCTGTTCGTCTGCGGAACACAATTCAGTCTCAAGCCTCCAGGTTTTCATCCAAAATATCCTAAATTGTGTTCCGAAGACGAACGGAGCATTTACGGGTTTGGAACGACATGGGGGTAAGTGATTAATGACAAAATTTTCATTTTGGGGTGGAGTATCCCTTTAAGACCTGATGCATGGATCTGATATAATGATACACATCACATCCGATTTCTTTCTCAGCTGTTTTCATTCACTTGAGACATAACTGACTGCGTTTACCTGAATGATTGTAGAGATAGGTATTTTGTCATAATTTTATGTGTATGTGTCTGTTCAGAGGATTCAGAAGAGGATTCAGTTCGGTGTTCGCGCCATCTGAAATGCGTGTGTGTGCTTTACCCCTTCTTATTTGTTAATTGAGCCATTATGTTTTTGTCCATTTCCTCAATTTTTCAAAATGAAAAATTTTTACAGTGTAGGAAGCCAGTTAAAATCACTTAGAAAACCAAAGCAACCACCTAAAACACCCTAGCATTGTAATGCCAAGTTTTGCATGTGTAGCACCGTAAATTGCATAAAATATTGTTTTACTGGTAATAAGATTGGTAGAGAGACAAATCCCTTAGCAGTGCTCAACGTTTGGGGCCACCAAATATGTTTTGTTTGTGAATGTCAAAGAGGGGTTTTCATGCACAGTTGTTATTTCCCTTCGGAATTAAACATGTCACGGAATGTGATATTACTGCTAGTCAGGATGCATATTAATCCAGAATGACTGGTGTAGGTGAACAATACATATTCACACAATGTGCAATGATTTTTGACTGCGGACAACTGGATTTAAATTGATCTGTAACCTCTCTCAATATTTCTGTTTCTCTCAAGGGCAGGGTGGGCAATGCCATTCGGCTGTTTAAAACCTGGCGAGAAGAAGGACTACAACAGTCCAACAGAAATCACAGACAAATATGATCTGGGCCAGATTGTTAAATCGTGAGTAAAATGAGTTTTTTGCAATCCGTTTCCTTTATTTTTGCATGCAAGTTGCAGAAGTTGTTCTCGAAGGTACTTTTTTTTTAAGGGACAATATGCAGTCAGCCAGCAATTATCACAAAATATATCCAGAATGGCTCTTGTATCACCCCAAAGGGGTTCATTTCGTGATGATAATCAACTGACTGTGCATTATCCCTCTAATTATACTGCTACTTACCAAATAAATATATAAATAGATATGAAAAATAATTTGAGTTCATTTGATTATGTGAGTCTGTGTAGTGTTATGGGAGACTAGTACACTGTAGGAAAGTTAGAGAAAATGTGACTGATTAATTAGAGTATTCTAGTTGTGTGTGAAGACTTAATACAGTAATTCACAGAAAGTTCATTTTTGTGTGTACTATTCCTTAATTTTACTCTAAATTCTTATGTAATTAGTGCAATAACATCACTTTCTTCTCAAGGGAGGAGTTCTGTGAGATCTTCAGGGCAAAGGATAAGAACACCCTGAAAATGTACACCTGCAAAAAATTCCTGAAGAAAGATGGAAGAAAGGTGCGGAAGGCTGCCAAAAACGAGATTCTCATTCTAAAGATGTGAGTTACATATAGTTTTCGTTTTCAAAACCCTTAACAATCATTTTATAGAATGGGACTTCCGTCTGCTGTCCTCAGATCTGCTCTTTTGATTTCATTTGGTTTAAGGAGAATCATATTTATTTATTTTATGAATAATGCTTCTTAAAGCTCTATTAAATACTGTTGTTCCTCTAAGATGATTTGTGTACTGCAGAAGCTCGAGTTAGTTTGTTGTCACATTCTTGACTCCAAAAAAGTGATTTTTCCTTTCTTAAATCAATTGGAGTGATGAATGCTAGACAAATTGTGATAGATGCAATTTATTAATAATTTATTTTCACTGCATAAGGTCTGAAACTTGCCCAATGCAAATATGTGAGTGCAGACATCTAGCTGTATTACATTAGTTTGATTTGAATAGCATATTTAGTTTAACTGCACTGAAATTTTAGGTTTTGTAAGAGCATTAAAAATCAAATGTTTCAGTTTCAAAACAACAACAACAACAAAAACATGTAAAAAAAAAAAAAAAAAAAAAACAACAACATTTAGTAAAAAGTGAAACAACAGTGAGTTTTAACAAAAAGCTTCTTGGCTTTTGAAGCTTTGTGTACCCTATGCTAATTATTGACATTTTCAGTCATCTCAAATGTGTGGAAAGTACATGAAACAACTAATGATGCAACACATTTTGTTAAATATACCAAACATGTCAAAGCCTTAAGATATTAGATATAAATGCTTTGCACAGTGTAAGATTATATATGATTATTCTGCGTCTAAAAGGCTGATCTTCTGAGTCGCTGATGTCACTTTGATCCTGCAGTGCTGCGTTTGCGTCCCGCTCACAAATCACAACAGCTCATGAATAACACATAAAAGAAATGCCACTTTTAGAATGAGCTGTTTTTTTATGGGCTCACCTTTAGTTCCCCTCTCTATTGCTGGCATAAGAGCACATTAGAGTCTTCAAAGCATAATCAGTGTATTAATTTCTTAATTTAAAAGTTGGCTGACATAACCACCTTTACAAAATTCTGAAACACTTCTTTATAGTGTCTGTGTTACATAATTAATTAAATTATACTATTATATGTGCTGGAATTAAAATGTAATATGCTTTAAGGGAAGTTTCTTGCAAACTTTGTTACATCTGCTATTCAGTTAATCGCACTTTATTTAAATAAGGCTTTTTCATATTACATATTGTTAAAAAGTTACTTTAAGAATAATGTGTTACAAACACTCCAGTGATTAGCCAATGGCAGCAGTGGCAAGAAAAAAACAGATTTAGTAGATGAAGAAGAAACCATGGGAAGCTGCATCCTCAGGCTGGAATATACTTGAAAGCAATTACATAAAGCATATATTCATAAAATTAATAATTACATAAAGCATATAGTGTTCCTGTAGCTCAAGTGGTAGAGCATTGCGTTAACAAGCGCAAGGTTGGGGGTTTGATTCCCTGGGAACACATGATAGGTAAAAATTGATAGCCTGAATGCACTGTAAGTCGCTTTGGATAAAAGTGTCTGCTAAATGCATAAATTTAATATATACATAAATGTTGATTTGAACTGATGTGATTCAGCCACAGAGAATTAATGATAATACTGACATTTGTTGTTTAATTAAATATGATTATAGAGGAATCCATGTGAAATGCAAATAGTAGGGATGCAGGCATGTGTGTCTGGCGTTGGTTGACTCTGCAGTGGCAGATGGGGCATGAGTGTGGGGTTGATGGCAGGCCGGGATATATCTGGGCACAGAGCTACATGTGTATCAACCTCCTGTGTGCCACAAACTGTCTCCTAACTGACTGTCCATTTCTCCTCCCCAGGGTGAAACACCCCAACATCCTCCAGCTGGTCGATGTCTATGAGACTCGGAAAGAATACTACCTGTTCCTTGAGCTGTAAGTCCTAAAATCCATTTCAGAGTTTTTTTTTTTTTTTTTTTAGGACTGTAATGATTTATGTGCTTGGTACAAATACCAGTGGATTAATATTACTAAATATTTTACTTAACTATTTAAAAAGTTATATATTAATGCAAACTATTAATTATAAGTCAGAAGGCATGTGGTCTTAAGTATTTTCAAATTAAATAAACATCCCCTCAAAAAAAAAAGAATTAAAATTACAAATAAGAAGCGATGGGACAAAGAATTTCTGAAGTTATTTAGTATGCAACTTTAAAAGAATTATTAACCATGTAAAGATTGACATGAAATAATCCCATTTTTAAAAATGTGTTTTTTAAACTTTAGACAAAATATAAAAAAAACTATCTTAAAAAATCTGCATGTGTTTTTGCATGGAGTATCATATTTGAAACTCAAGGAGGAAAAACAAATTTTTTCAGAGGAAACTAAGCAAAAAAAAAATATGCAATTTGGAGCAGATGCTGACCAAAAAGTAAGATGAAATTCTTATAGCTTGTAATGTAACCCACTGAGATCTTTATTAGTGATGTTTCATTCATGAACGATACGTTCAATTTGAACTAATCTTTAATATGACTCGGGAATGGCGAGTCGTCTCAGTGAGGGATTTGTTCACTTCTTGTTGACCGTGCATGTGCAACATCCTATTGATTCTACAAGAAACAAAAATGATTAGTTCACCTCTGAGTTCATTTGTTCATCCCGTGACAGCCCCATAGGTGTTATGCAGTCTGTAGAGAAATGATTAGTTCACTTCTCAAGTCTTCTGGTCTAAGTCATTTGTTCTTTTGTCATGTGACATGATAACAGTATTGGATACAGAAATGAGTTAATAATTCCCTACCTTCCTTACAAACATATGTACAGTTATGTGATGCGTTTCTTGTCTCAAATTGTAGCTTTTTTATTTCTCACAATTTATACATTTGTGAATTTTTCTCATGATGGTTAACATAATGTAAATCATGTTGATACTGACTTCAAGAGGCTGAAGCTGCTGCTACTGTTGCCTGAGACATAACAGAAATAAACCCTGCGCTCAGACTGTCCTAGCACGATTATACCGCCTCGTCCTTTTCACATTCCTACCTGTCTGTTTGGATTTGCATTCATTATTTTAATGCCTCGTCCCTGCTGTACGCTGTATGTGTGGCATGGATTGGATGATTTGCGTCTGCTACACCTGCGTGATCAAGTAAAGCTGTTGAAGGTTCCAACATTTAAAGCAGGGTGTGAATAATTCATAATTGCACAGAAAAAGCAGCTCAGCATGTTGTGTTTTTTTGCAGAGCCACAGGTCGGGAGGTATTTGACTGGATTTTGGATCAAGGCTATTATTCTGAGAGGGACACCAGCAATGTTATCAGACAGGTGATGGAGGCAGTTGCTTACCTGCACAGCCTGAAGATTGTTCATAGGAACCTGAAGGTACACCACACATCGCCCTCTGGTGGTCATCTAGTTCATAATTAATTAACCTTATTATCCAGAAACTTCCACACAAGACACAATTCTGTTTAGGTTTTCGAATCTAAATTTTAGGACCGCACTTTTTTTTTGTGTAATGATATCAGATCTGTTTGTTTATTGTTGTTAAAAATAATCCAAATTAATAACTGTTTTTTTTTTATCTCCAATCTCAAAAATCCTTTTTTTTTTTTTTGCATGAATGATATACTTTCTTAGTAAATTCTTCAGTAAATTTTCTTGTTTAGCATCAAACATTCAGAAAAGTTGTTTGCTTCTCAAGTAAAATAGTTTTAAGTTAAATTTAGTTCATTTTTATTTGCTTATTGGCAAATTGTGCTTTATTGATTTAAGCATAAATCTACTAAAATTTACTGAGGTTTATGTCTAAAATACAGAAAGGAAATAATTTGCCAATGGTGAAAGAAAAAGATTTTACTGGAAAACAAGGGGAAAAATACTTAAAAGTATCAAGATCATGTATCAGGACTTTTAGCTGTTAAAATAGTCAAACACGTGGGGCCTCATTTATAAAATGCTGCATAAAAACTATCCTAAATTTGATTTTATGATCATTTCTCAAATATGTGCACATGTGATTCATAGAATGAACATACGCACAGAAAATGCACATCCGCCTCTCTTTCAGATGTGAAATCTATGAATCACAAATGATCTTGAACTTGCACGCAAAAGAATGGTTTTAGCTCTCTGTTAACGATTCCTAATTAATGTCATTAACATATAAAAGATCACCGGTCATCATCCAAATCCTTTAATTTAGAACAGTGAGCTGCTAGAACAGCTTACATTTTTAAAAACCTGCAGTACTCCGACAAGAAAAAGTGTGTATGTCTGCTCGGACCCTGACGTGACGCTAAGCACTTTTTCACGTCAAAGGCATTTTTTACAAATATGAGCGTTGGCATGGATTTAAACGCACACACACTCAAAGATCAAATCTTAGGGAAGCATCAAAATTTTGGTGAGAATGATTCTGATTTTATTACATTAGATGTAAACAACAACTGATAATGGATAATCATCAGTAACAAGGTCGCACCAGAAGAGGCTCACATACTGTAGCCTCTCTGTATGTGAAACAATCTAATGGAGAAATCAAAATATATGAACGCAACTGCACACAGAAGAAACATAAAAATGTAACTTAGTTTTTATGTTTGTAACATATAGCCTAATTAAACAACACAACCAAGAGAGTGAAGTTTTCTCTGAAAACTTGCAAATTTGACAATGATTTTCTAAAAGAATCAAACGAGTAGATAATATGCATTTTAGTACAATATTCTCAATGTTGACTGTTTTTGCTCGATTTGGTTAATGACAATAGTTCCAAACAAAGGTCACAGTAGAACAGTCGCACATCTCTGAGCAACACAGCGGTGTTTTGTTACTGAATGGTTACCGAATGATTCAGCATTTTTGAATTACTCATTTGAGTCAATGATTCAGTGGTCCATACATAAAGACAGACACTTGCTTCATTCTTGAATGAATCAGTTGTCTGAACGAATTGTTTGAATGAATGTCTCAATGACTCACTCATTAACACTGCTGCCACCTACTGGCAGTTTTCTTTCATATTTAAAAGTAGGCTACAGTAGCTTATCTATGCATTTTTTCCAACATTTTGTATTTGTATATTTAAAAAAAAAAAAAAAAAAATACCTAGAAAAAATGTAAATACATTTTAGTATGCAGTAACTTAACCCTCAAAGACCGAGACAGCTGCACACATCTAAAGATAACTGTTGTTTTTTAATGTTTAATAACTTTTGAACTGCTAATCATATATGAATGCTTTAAAGAGTGATGTAAAGCATATCCTATTTCTCTCATTTGGATATTCAGAGGCACCGTAGTGTACGTGATTACGTCATCACATTTTGACAACATTGATTCGGCAGAAGAAACCAATGCATTTCATTCCTCTGAGCCAAACAGAAACGATCGTTGACGCTAAGTACCACCCCCGTGCCCAGATTGGTTCAAACTGTCCCATATTCATGCGTGCATGAATACAAACACAAAATAACACATTTGCATTGAAAACTCTCTGGAAAAACACAGAAAAACACGACAGAGTACATTGACATAAAACAAATCAAAACCAAGGATGAAACAGTGGTACATATCTGATAAAGCACTGGAATTTATGTCTTCGGGTTGCTAGGCGATGTCCCAGTAAAATCAATTCTGATGCAGATTACAGCCAGCGGATCGATCATTTATATTATGTATATTATGTATATTAAGAAAATAATTCTTATATAGTTCATAAAGATAGTTTGCATTATTTTTTCTGTTGCACTCTGAATATTTCTCACTCATTTTGTGTGTAGTTTGTGAATAGTTTGTATTGTTGCAGAAGACAATCTTTGCAATTGTTTGTATTACATGCTGCACAGTTTGTGTTTATTGTTCATACTCAGATTGAAAATATATTTCTCTGAAGAAAAAACAAAAATTTTTGTTTTGATTTGTTATTATATAACACTCTTTCCATTTTCTTTACTCCTTAAATGGTTTTGGACACATCTCTATTGTTAGTAAACGAAATAGGCCTGTTTTTCACTTAAAAGCGCTGATAACAATATTGTAATAAATGGCTATAACTTGCTTGGGGAATGTTATATGTAAACAACATTTTATTTGGAAGTGTAAAACACCTAGATACAACTTTCTAAAGAAAAATATCCAAACGTAAGGAGTTTCTGTTTGAGTACACAGTATAAAACACCCAATTGTTGCTTGTGTTTTTCTTAAAATTCTGTATTTTCTTTCATTCTTAAAGAAAACAAAAGAAAAAAAAATACCCAAAAAAAAAACTATTCCATTAATTTAATTAACAAAAAAAAAAAAAAAAAAACTAATTTCCCAACAACAAAATTGTGGCCAGTGAAAATGCTGAGTGGTTAGTAAACCACTAGCCACAGTGGCTGGTGAGCAAAAAAGGTAATGTCAAGCCCTGCTAATAATGTATTGTTCAGTAAATAGTGTTCCTAAATTTTGCTCTAGAATGTTACTTGTTTTACATCAGCTGTCTTGACACACAAACATAGTCTGTTTGGAGAAAAGGAATTTCACAAAGCATCATGTCATCTTGTCATTCTCATCCCCTCTAGCTTGAGAATCTGGTGTACTACAACAGACTGAAACATTCGAAAATAGTCATCAGTGACTTCCATCTGGCAAAACTGGAGAATGGACTCATCAAGGAGCCCTGTGGAACCCCAGAGTATCTGGGTAAGAAGCTCTTCAAAACAGGCAAAACCTCTTTAAACACTCATGGGGCCAGTTGCAACAGATGGTCTTTATTGATGAACAACATTTTTTTTTCTGTTTACACGGGCATGCATTTGTTAAAATAAGAATAGCAAAATATGGTAATCAGCGTCATTGTTTTTTTGTTTTTTTTTTTAATGCAGTGTCCTTGGTCTTTTTTTTTTTTTTCTTTTTTCAACCAGCCCCAGAGGTTGTTGGGAGACAGAGATATGGCCGAGCTGTGGACTGCTGGGCCCTTGGTGTGATCATGTACATACTGTGAGTGTATTCTCCCATAAATCAAAACCAGGAGCTCATAATACCTTCATTTACAGACAGCATTTAACTTGTCTTCCACAACCAGACTTTTGATTATCAGCTGAAGTGTGGTCCACATTGTACCTTATTCTGGCCAAAAACCACCCACGCTGACTAGAATGTGCTCTGAGGAGTAAATGCGCAACCGATGATACCTTATTAATAGATCAGAGTCATCTAATTCACACAGCGTTTCTGCAGGCTCCACAAAATCTGTACAATTATAAAAAATGCCAATATTATGCTAATTTTATGTGCAAAATGCATGTCAGGGAGCTGTGTGGGCATGAGAGTACCATTACCCAGATCCTTCTCAAGCTTTGTAATGATTTCCCTCATCTCATACACAGGCTCTCCGGAAATCCTCCATTCTATGATGAGACAGATGATGATGACTATGAAAACCATGACAAGAACCTCTTCCGGAAGATTCTTGCCGGAGACTATGAGTTTGACTCACCATACTGGGATGAAATTTCAGACTCCGGTACTGTTAGTGAAGAATACTGATAAAATCTCACACGCTTAGTAGATCACAAACTTGTCTTATGTAAACCTTGATTTTAAAGACATGATGTGACGGTTTAGTTGTGTTTGCATCTGCCATTTTTTCAATCCGCAGCTAAAAACTTAGTGTCACGTCTTATGGAGGTGGACCAGGATCAGAGACTGACTGCACAAGAAGCCATCAACCATGAATGGTACTTATAGTATTAATATACATGACAATAACTGGTAACACTTTATCTTAAGGTGTCTGTTACACAGGTTACATGTACTTACTATTATAATAACAATTAATTTTGCATAATTACGTGCAAGTAACCCTAAACCAAACCTACCCTAATCATATATTAAGTACATGTAGTTAATTAATATTACTAAGTACTTAAATTATATAATTACACCGTAACAATGACACCTTAAAATAAAGTGTAACCCAATTACTCAATATATTGGCATTCCTAACTAGTGAGAGAAAAATATGTGAATGAAATACACCACTGTTCAAAAGTTTGGGTAACATACAATTTTTGATTATTTTTCAAAGTAGTCTCTTACTATATGCTTACCATGCTGCATTAATTTAATTACTGTCAAAACAGTAATATTGTGTAGTATATTACAATTTAAAATAAATGTGTTCTGTTTTAATAGATTTTCAAATGTTTAATTTCCTGTGATACAAAGCTGAATTCAGCATCATTACTGATGATCCTTCAGAAATCATTCTAATATGCAGATTTGCTGCCCAAGATTATTATCAGCATTATGCTTAATATTTTTTTTCACGATTCTTTGATGACTATAAAGTTTTTGTAACAATGTAATTGTCACTTGACCAACTTAATGCCTGAATCATTACTGAACATAAGTGTTTCTTTAAAAAAAGAAAACATTTTTGACCCCAAACCTTTGAACATTACTGTATCTAAAAGCAAGTGTTCAGTCCATATAATATGTTTTTTGTACCATTAAAGGATATCTGGAAATGCTGCATCAGACAAGAACATCAAGGAAAACGTGTGTGCACAAATCGAGAAGAACTTTGCTAAAGCTAAGTGGAAGGTAATTTCTAGATGAAGTTCACACTTTTGTGTTGAGGAGTTGAGTTTGGCCAAATTAAATTTGGATTACTACCTTCCTGTAGAAAGCGGTACGGGTCACGACCATGATGAAGCGTCTCAGGGCACCAGAGCATCAGACGGCAACACCAGCAGCAGCACCTGATGCGCCCAACCCTGCAGCAGGGGCTCAGGAAAATGCTCAAGCTCCATCTGAGGCCTCCACAGCCCCATCGAGTACCGCTGAAAGCAACTCGACGAGCACAGAAGCCCCTGCCGTGGAAGCAGCGGCACCAGCTGAGTCTGTTCTTCACACCCCAGCTCCGGAACAGCCCGATCCTACACCGCGGTGCAACGGAGAGGCTTTAGCCCCCCTGCCATCAGACACAGGGGAGGAACAGAGCGGTTAATCTTGCTACCTCTCTCCCACCTGCATTTAGATCCCACACATTTGTACATAAGCAGCAAGCATGCTAATACTGATCCCGCAGCACATAGCATTAATCTCAACACGCTCTATCATGAGCCGACTTCTAAAAAATTTCCCAGCAAGCATCTGTTTTCTATTGAATCACAAAGCTGTGTGACGTGTATCGAAGGCTCTGGCCACTTTAACTTTGCGCAAAAGAAGAAAAAAGCTATTTTCTGCTTACATTAAGCCAAGATTGGAATCTTTCGCACTGATCTGCATACATGTTTTAGGATAGATGATTAAAGCAGGCCTCATTTTATAAAAGTACTTTTTTATTTTATTGCATTGCGGTTTGTTAACATCCATCTTGAGCAGGAGCACCGATACACAGCTTCGTGTGCGATGTATAGTTTCTGTAAATAGCTTACTAACCTCTGTAGATTAGACGTAGCCAAGAACAGCATGCTTTTTCAAATCTGCTGTTTATGACACCAGATAACTGCTACATTCAGCTTTAGCTTTACATGGACATTTCATGTCTTGATCGAACACGCGCTCATGAAATGTTGTCATCAGTTTAAGAGGATTTATATGAAAAATACTTCGGCAGCAACTAAGGTGGCTAAATGCATTTCATAATGGCATTTTAATGGTTGAGACATGTGGCCCAATAAATGGAGCAGAGTAGGTAAACATAAGAAATACCTCAAATCTGCTTGGTAGCTAGCCACATGAGCAGTGGAAAATAATGTTCTTATAATGTATTATACTCATTTACATACATTGTACATGTATTGAGTAATAATATACTTGTCCATTTTAAAAGTACATATAGCCACACACAGTGATCTTTGTTTTCAATAGAATTTCATCTGAGGCATAGATGAACATTACCACTACTTTGAGACCCTTCAATATATTAATCCTTACATTTATCTTTTCATTGCATCTCCCTTTACTAATCTATAATGAATTTAAATATATTCCGATATATTTAATTTATTAGACTCAAACATAAATTTATAAAACATAAATCATATATTTATCTTTTTTAAATTCCAAATATGTAATAAGGATCATATATTGACTTATTCCTTGTCAAGTAAGTCACTTTTATTTATTTAGAGCTTAATACGATACAGATTGTTTCAAAGCATTCTATTACTTAATCTTTTAAGAAACGCATGTTCAGATTACAAAAAAAAAAAAAAAAAATTAAATAAAAAAAATATAATTGACTAATCCATGTGCTGCAGGGATGAATTTTTGCACTTCAGGATTTATGAGTAAAATCGAATATTTTAAGATTTTATTTCAGTTAAGAATTTAAGATTTTCTGTCTCTTAAAAGGCAATTGCTAACAAGTGGCTAAACCACCATCAAGCTAAACAGGAAAATGTATTTATACTCTAATTTTTCTAGACTATTCTGACTCAAATTTGCCAACTCAAAGATGGAGACAGAGAAAAGTTGTGTGACCGTGGTTTTTATTCTGGTGATTGTATTTAGGTTTTAAAATTCATAAATGTTTTGTTCAGGATTATCTTGAACAAAATGTGTAAGAATCATAAACTTACTGGTCACAAAGCTTATTTCTGCAATAACTAAAATCCTATTGGCTGTTCATCAAGGGAATCAGGGTGATGCTAACTTGGGTTACAAAAATACATCCTCCCTGCAGCGCTCTACATTGGTTTGATATATTCCTGCCTAAAGCAAATAGTCTTAAACGTTAATGATCCTAATTAAGTCTAGCCCCATTAACCAAACCCTAACCTTAACGATTTAAGATTTTAGCCGATAGCTTTTTTTTTGTCTTTACTTATTTTATAGAAAGGTCTGCTGTCAGCAACAGACACCTCATCTTTCACACAGATCTTTCTCATTAAATGTTCACGCTTCACTAATGTGTGGAGTTTACTGTCTGTTACTCATGATGACAGTACTGATTCATTTCTTAGTTGATGCGTTCTACAGTACATCATTATGTGCTGTGATGATTTTTACATGAATAGGTTGATGTTTTGTTTTCAGCATACAAACATTTCAGTTTTAGCACAGAGAAATGGCAGGTGATGTAGGATTAAAAGAACTTAACGAAAGCAAAATGAAACGGTCGACCTCTTAATATGAGCAATAGTCTACAACTGCGATACTGTGATGCTACTCTCAATGTCAGTGTCCATGTGAACACTCAAGTTCTGATTGGCGTGTCCTCCGTTGAAGTTGACAACGAAGGGTGAGAAGCTCAGGATTACACAGGACAGATGACGAAAGTTCACCTATTGTACAATTATTTCATACAGGTGAACAAAAACTAAAGTTTCCCCTCCAGTGGCCAACGATTTGTAATTGTTGTTCAGTGATGACATGCTGTAAATTTCTAAACATCACAGGAGTCAGTGGAGGTTAGACTGAGGAAGGCCTTGATATGCCATTATGCTGTCAATGGTCTATTGATTTGAAGGTGATGCACATCATGGGCTGGCACAGGTTTCTACAGAAGTCAGCTTTGATATACTTTGGATCTCACACTTGTCACTGTCATTTTGTATCTTTCACTTCTTTTATCTTCTAAAATATTTCCTTTCTAAAATCTGTCCCATACCTTTATTTGTTCTATCTACTCAGAGACTTTGAGATGTTGTTTTTTGTCTTTGATTTTGTATAAAAATACTGAAAGCTCACACCGTTAAGACCTAAAATAAAAAGAGTGGTAAGTAATGTTTCATGTGGGTCTTGAAGAGTAAAAAAAAGATTTTTATAGCATCCATGTATACTGAAACCGCAGCTAGATACTGTGTTAAACAATTCAAAGCAATTTTTTTTTACAGTGCTTCACTATTGCCTTTGGTGTTCGATGTCTGTTGATTTCCTCATTCTCTCTGATGTTCTTCTCAGTGTGGTTGACTGTGAACCTGTGAATACACTGAGGACTGGCCTCTCTTCACTTTAACCTCTGTACTCTTCAACTGACTTTCATGCTTTCAAAATAAACACATCCTGAATGATCATCTATTAGTAGTCATATTTTTATATGCTGCATGTTACATGCTCCATGGAGCCAACAACTACTCTTACTTTTAATGTGAGACATTGAGAATTACATATGTTGTCAAAAATCTGAAAGAAGACCATATCTTATTTTAAAAAGTAGACCTTTACATTAACAATCTTGGAATAGCATCTGCACAGGGGTCTTAGAGTAGTTATTTTGCATGGAGGAATGTTGTGTCAGACTCATCCTTAACTGAAGTTATTTGCTGACACTGTTCTTCTCAACATCAATGTCTATTAATATTTGCCATGTCTGTATATGAGGATATGATATATTAGAGGGGAAAAAAGTGAAAGGAAGTGAAGAAATACTGGTGACTTGGATTTTGTAAATGGCATTGGGAGAATGAGAATGTGAAGTTACAGTGAATGGCAGAATATTAATTAATTCCATATATTACATTCACCAGTGCAAGTCTGGGCCTTATATATATATATGAACTATTTTATATACTGAAAAAAAAAACATTAAAATAAAAACAACTATATTAATAAGTACATGGTAACTAAATAGGTAAAATGTTTTTTGAAGTAAAAATGAGCCCTATTTTCCATTTAACAAAATATTATCTGGCACTGTATACTTCTTAATAAGGTATAACAGTTAATGAGTTAATGCAACAGTTAAAAGATTGATAGATAGATATGTGTAGATAGATAGATAGATATAGGCACATTGGCCTACATGGTCATACTGTTTATGTACTTGTTATTAAAAAAAAAACAATAATAATAAAAACTTTTTGACACTATTCAGAGGATGGACATAATGAACAGAACCAAGCAAAAATACATACACAAAAGAAAAAGGAAAAAAAGGTAAAAACACATAAGGCTGAAGTTTGAGAGTTTGCCACTGGTATGGACAAAATAATAAAATCCATATGCATATTCAAGTGCCTTGAGAGTATTGGTTATACACAACAGGTTTTTAAGGAACAGACACAAATTTAAGTTGCCATTTATCACCCACTTCACAATCACTCAGTTCTCACTCAAAATGTTAATAAATAATGAGTTTTAGATTAATATTCTCTCTGCTTTTATTCTAAAAATACACACTTGACAAAAAAAAATACATAGAACCCTATAATAGCAGAGGCCAACTCCTTTGCAGTGCATCAGAAAGCAAACATCCTAGAGGCTTAGTAAAGCTTGCCCTCTGCTGGTTCACATAATTTAGTACATCACATATAATTACATAATTTAGCAAATATTCAAAGATTATCAACCAGCCAATAAGGAAATGGCTTCTCTCTCTTCTGGTAATAAGACGTGAGAACATTGTACTGTGTCCTCTGCCCAATGCATCACTTAACCTCAAAGTCTGAGAATGAATCCACGTTTATCATCAGAATCTAAACCACTTTAAAGGATATTTCTAATGACATCAGAGTGAGTCTGTACTGGCCTACTAAAGTCCTGTCCAGACCACAGACTTTACAAATGTGACGTCCTGTACTTGATTTACCCTACATTCTGAATGTTATAATGGCACTGCCAGGAAACGCTTCCTCTGAGTCGCTGATCTCACAACCTGATAATACCAGCAAACATCTCTCCTAATGTCCTTAAAGACTGATCAGGTTACTTAAAAAGTGTTATTCCATGCTTTCATTTCTTTCCAGAGTGCTACACTTCTAAAAACATCTGCTTGGGCAAAACAAAATCGATAAACGTTATTCTGAAGCTTTCATGTCAGACTGATAAAGAGGTTTTGAAACAGTGAACAAAAGACTTTGTAAGCATGAATAGAGGCCTTTCCATAATAATAACAGCCTATGATGGCATGTTGAAAGGATGGCACCCCTTCGCCCTCTGAGATGGGTCGGGAGATAAGCATGTGGGTTTCTGAGCCATTCTATCCTCAGTGTGTTCAGCTATTCACTCCGATAATCATCCATCACCTCGGTGGGTGAGAACAGCCAGTCACTGCGACGACTGTGCCCACCACTGGCACTGAGACACCAGACAGGGAATGATGGGAGCTATCAGATAAGACAGAGACAGAGGTTTCTCTGTTATGGGACACAAATGGGACAAAAGAGGCTAGTGATGATGAGATCCTCTTTTGCCTGTATGCGATGCCCGTGATGATGCCTGCTGTGCCCGGAGAACAACAACAATGCAGTGACAGGCAGAAGTGCTGTATGTCCTCTCTGGGAATGATGTTTAGTAACTGCAGGCACAAGTAAAGCCACTGAGAAAACTACACCAATGCACTGACATTTCAAAACACAAATTTTAACAGTTAAAGGGATAGTTCACCCAAAAATGAAAATTCTGTCATTAATTCTCTCATGTTTTTCCATCTTGGGAACACAAATTAAGATACTTTTGATGAAATCCGAGAGCTTTCTGACTCCCCATAGAGAGCAATGTAACTGAAATGTTCCCAGACCCAGAAAGATAGTAAGGACATTGTTAAAATAGTCCATGTGACATCAGTGGTTCAATGTTACAAATCTACAAGAATATTTTTTGTGCGCAAAGAAAACTTTATTCAACAGTTCTTCTCTTCTGTGTCACTGTCCACCACCATTATCAAGAGTACCACGTCGTGGGCCAACAGAGGTCAAAAACAAAGTTTTATGGACAGATAAGACTAAATGTCCTTGCACACAAAATTTTTCATATTCATCATCCTTTTCTATCAAAATGTTTGCTACTGGATGCAAATGCAGAAAATTGAAACTGATCTGTTTTTTTTATTATTATTATTAATTTTATTTATGATGGACGGAAGTTTCTGAGGCAGTGTGTAAATGTGATTGACACAACGTGAGGTCGTATTAATTTTTTAACGTGCAGAAATTTTGGACTCAAATTGATGGGAAAGCAAAAGTGTGGAGGCAAAAAGGAACAGCATATGATCCATAGCTTACAAAATCATCTGTAAAGCATGGTGGAGGTGGTGTCATGGCATGGGCATGCATGCTCTCTCATCTTTATTGATGACTTAACAAATGATGGTGACAGCAGAATGTTCAATTTTGCAATCAGAATCAGAATAGCATACTTTCATACTTATCTGCGCTATTTCTCTTCAGAAGTTATTAGCATTCACTGATAAAATGCACTCGTTTTAACTAGTGTTGCGAATATATTTTAATAATTTCAAACAAGCATTCATCAACGCAGACGTCTATTGTAGTTGCTGTCTCATTGGACTCTTTTTTTAAATGTAAAATATTGGGGCAGTGTCCTAACCTTGTAGACAAACCAATTGCTGCATAAAAAAAAAAAAAAAACCAAGGCAGCGCAAGTGCGAGCTGAGCATGCATGTGCGCGCAGTAGTTAGAAAAATACTCTGCTGATGATGGCATTAGCGCCAGTAGACCAAAGTATTGGGGTATTTGTTTTTTAATTACATAAAAAGAGAAATTAATAGGCTATGCAATTTTTTTTCTCAACACTTTATCACATTGTATATTTATTACTATTATTATTAGCTATACAACAATTGACAAGTGAAACATACACTACTCAATGAACGAGGCTAAATATACAAAGCAAATTCTTAAAGAAAATCCTTAAAGGTACATTCTCTGAAAACAAGTCCTAATATCTTATGCAGTGTTATTTCTCATATGAATTTATCTTGTTTCAGGGATTTTTAGATATTTTACTGGAAACAAAATATACTTGGTAGGAACAGGCAACCATAAACTGCTGGTCTTTCTGCCCTAAGAACATGAGAGACTTACTCCAGGGCAATTGTTCCAGTAATATACTGATTGCATGGATAAAATTATCTTATTAATGCACTTAATAAATGATGATTTAATGATAAGCGTATAAACATGAAAAATGGAACAGTAAGCATTTATGCAAAAATTATAATCACATCAGCAAAAAAAAAAAAAAAAAAAAAAAAAAAAAAAAGTATAGCCAATAAGAACACTAAGTGTCAATGACGATCTACAAGCTTCAGTTTGTGTAAACCCATAAGAAACACTGCAGAAATCTCACATTGCACTAGCTGTGAGGATGCTTGTATAAATTAACAGATGAGGTTATAGTAAGGTATAATATCATAACAGGGA